>NC_143039.1:33987500-34197500 GCF_057628025.1 Oncorhynchus mykiss | reverse complement strand
GTATCTCAGCAGCCAGAGGAACCTTCCACTGGAAATCGATCTCACCTGAGCCGGTGATCTTAGGAGATTGTTATTTTTATTTGTAAATATGATTTTTTAATTCCTCCCCAGCTTTCTGCCTCAAGTCCTGAGGGCAGCCTAGGCAGCTTTTGTGTGCCTTGCCTCTTCCCCCCACCCCCACCCTTTTTTTTGGCTCCTGCGTTGGGGAGGCGGGGGCCCAGAACATTTGTCGAGGAGGAGGAACATGTGCAGGGTTGTACAGATGGTGGATCTGTACAGGGCGAGTAAAGGTGGGCCCTCTGAGCAGTTGAGCAAACCTTGAAGCTTTCTTTTTCCAGCCTGTTGCTCAGGCCTCTGCAAATAAATGGGAGTTTAATTCAATTAGAGTCAGGCTACTGTGGGTGCCTCATGGCAGACATTATTGAACATAACCAACCCCTTCCTGACACACTCAGAATCACTCACTACTCACTCCCATGCACACAGACACAGAGAGAGAGACACACACACACACACAACCATACACACACACACTCCCCACTCCCAGGTTGGTTTACACATCGCTGAATTTTCACCATTCATCGCCTCTACAAAGCTGCCCCTCTCCTTTCAGCTCTTTGTTTGCCCTCTGCCACTGTCCTTTTACAGCTTACGGCTTGCTTGTTCTGGCCCCTGTGAAACACCAGGCTAGTAGACGTGCACAAGATCTCAATCGTTCTTGTGTCTCTCACTGGAATTACAGACAGTCACAAGCATTTTCGGTATGTAATGAATGTAAAACAGCAAGTTTTCCTAATGAGCAAAAGGCCAAAGTTGAACATATTTCAAATTTCCGAAGAGAGAAAAATATATTTAAACCTTCCCGCCGTTCCTCCCACCTACAACCCCCAAACGCTTCCTACCCTAAACGGCCTACTCAGAGCCCTAAACTCTGTCGTGAAAAGGAAATGTGAAAGTTATAAGGTCATTGTTAAAACCCCTTCCAGTGGGGTAGCCACAAGGCTTTGACCTAATTTCTACCTTAATGCCTCTCTACCTCTCCTATTCCCCTGTTCTCCACCTCTCTCCCCCCCCCCCCCCCATTCCTCTCTGCCCTCCTAGCCCTTCAGGTGATCTGCATGTTTCTCATTCATGAGACAGGGCAGTTTTCCTCCAATAGGGTGAATGTCCTTGCTCATTACCAACACTGATAGCCACAGGAAACACAACATTACCTGGAGCTAAGCCTCAGCGGTCTCAGTTAGCCAGGCTCTCAGTGTGAGTCACCTACCACCTTTCCCCATCACAATCTAACGGGAAGCTGGCTGGGATCTGGCAAGTCTCCGCCTCCAAATAGAGGGTACTGTGATAGACATAGAGACCCACTGGGTGGAATAGATCTTCTGGCGCCTTCTGTCTCACCTGTTCCATCAGACAGAAGTGATCATTTGGATATTTTTCTGGGCTGTTCGTTATGGATCGAGTGCAGATCCAGCGCCTCCCAGCTCGGGAGCCTGTTGAGAGGGCTTTGTGGAAGAGTGTTAGGGAAAGGTGAAGAGTAGGTGCACGTTTGGAGCACATTCACCCAAGGTATGTTTATTTGAGTGTGTGTTTTGGGTATGTTCAGAGGGTCAGTGCATGACTCAAGGGTTGTATGGTTGATGTCTGAGTGTATGACACGCACATTTCATATTGTGAGAGTTAAGGTTTGTTTAACAGCTCAACAGTAAAACACAGTTATATATTTTTTTGTTCTTAAACGTGCTGTCTTTTCTCTTTGGAAGAACACTTTCCGGGTGTAGATGACTTTATCTGGCCTTTTTTATTAGAAGGGTACAGAGAAACTGCCACAGTCGAAACACTGATTGTCAAATGTCTTTATTTGTTTTAAAAGAAAGATGTTGAGATTTCAAATCAGACTCCTTTTTGTCACAGACATTGAAAGGATAACTCGCGCTCTCATCCTTCGACGGGGGGGGGAAAAAACGGTCATTTTGGAAGGTTATAGACGTCATAATCAATGCACTTTTGAAACTGCCCTCTGCACTGGTATGCCTGACAGCCTAATACCAGGGCTCTGAAAGGGTTATGTCAGCCACGAATACGCCTGATATTAAGCAAGACTCAAGCGAGCAATTACAAGTGTCATTTTAATTATCTGTAAAAGTCGTTCCCTTTATTTACCTCCAATCAGAAGAGAGCTGGTGAAATCAGCTGGTAACAGGTGGCATCAGTCAAAATGCCAGCTGTAATTGCCTTTGTTGAGGGTGGCACTTAAACTAAAGGAGGAGAAAAATAGAAAGTGTCATCTGAAAGAAAACGTAGCCTAAAAAGTAAACATGATGATTTCTTTGTCTATCTCGTCTAGAAACACAAAAGATTGATTAGCGGTGAGGTATTGAACAAAATAATGGCATAGTGTAGGCTAACATTAGTAGGTTCGGAATGACTTTGTTTCAGAGTACAATGCCCAACGTCAGGCTGGTGCTTATAGTATACTGAGGCATCTGTCAGAGATGTCACCTAAACAAAGCAGGCTCTCCGAAGGCAATGCTACTTGCTTCTTTGATTGACAAGTCACACATTGTCATTTCTGTCTTCTCCAAGCTCTTTGGTATGTAACGCTGTGTCTGATAGCCAATGTTCTAGCTTGGAGATCACATCCACTGAGCACCCCTCTCGCACTCCCCACCTCTCCCCTAAAACACGTGGACCTGTATGGAATCACAGAACCCCAACCGGGCGTTTAGTAGCTTTCACGGTTCGTTTTGGACAATTGTAGATGTCTAGAGGTTTGCAGGGAGTGGGATGATCTTCACCTCTCCTCTATGTCCAAGGCCCATTGTTTCCAGGTCCGTTGCTCAATATTGAAGACGTCACATTATAGCGCCTCTCTTCATGCGTTAACCTATACCCTACACATGGACCTATAGCCCACTGAAAAATGCGCTATGAGAGGTTTGGGGTGTAAAGAAAGGCCTTTTAAAACCTGTCCATCCTTAGATAATGTCATTCACTCCTCCTGGGTATTCGTCGGTATTCAGGCTGTGTCCAGAGATCAGGTCTGCAGTGGGAGGGGTAATAGCTTCCCAGGCCTCCTGCTTCTTTGTTAACCCCTGCCGCCCGCCTGCTAGGCCACCCTTAGAAACCTGCCCGGGAGAAAGGGGAGTAGGGAGTCCACAGCACGTTGTGTTGCTAGGAAATGGTTGAACCTCTGGGATGAGGGGGTTAGGGGGTGTCGCGGTAAGTTGGGAAGGGACCAAAGGGGAAATATAATAATAATAATAATAATAATAACATGTTATCAAGTGCAGTGCCAAGGTATATCGGGGACCACACAGCAGGAGTTTGAATGTCTCACTTTCTTTCTGGCTTTTCTTTGGCTTTCTCTTTTTTTCATGTCTGAGAGCATTACCCAGTCTGAACTTGCCTAAACCCTTGTGGTCACACCTCTTGAAAAGGTTTTGTTTCCCCCATCAATTGGTATTCTAACCAGGTCAGCTGATTCTTCTGGCCCTGTCTACGTAGCCGTTTTCATTTTAATTTGCACCTGTTGTTCGGAAGGCAAGTGCAGACCCGCAGATTATACAGAGATCATGCATGGACATACTGTATATGCTCAACGTAATCTTATTACTCTCCATAGTAAATAAAATAACATATCAGATTTTTTTTCCCGTCTCAGTTTTGTAATTTTAAAGGTTTTAAGGTTTTATTTAGTAGTCATATATAGCTACAGTACAGCAATTAAAACGGACCTGAAAAATGTTTGCACTCTTTTTCCTCGCCTTCCCCTAGCCACATTTCAAATCGGTTCCCATGATGTCATACTCTGATTTCCCCCCTCTGTGGTTGTTTTGAGTCTGTTTCTCTAGAGTAGTGTTTTAGGAACTAGCAGTGAGCTGTGTCTGGGTGTGATGCGGTGATGTGCCGGCCCTGTTTCTCTCGCTGAGCTAATGTCCTGTGTTCGTTCCTCTAATACGTCTTTAGGCTTCCTTTTGTAGGACAGACAATTTATGGGCCTTGTGTGTAGACTGGAGAGGCTAGAGAACCAGCCTTGTGAGGGCAGACTAATTCACAAACAGCCACCTTCAATTGAGTTCACAGCCCTTATTTACAGGCTGCCTATTTTAAGAGAAGCTGCCATGTGTCTGGGACCAAGTGTTGTGGAATCAAGCGGGCCGCTACTTGTGTGAGTTATTTTAATGTGGGGCTCGACTGCGCAGTATTTCTCTCCGCAACCATGACTCATTGAAAACACTCCCTGAAAAAGACAAGAGGAGAGGGAACGGAGGGAAAGGAGTGGGGTGCAGGTCCTGTTTTGATTAAGTTCGTTTTTTTTTTTTTTTACACTTGTATGTATTATTTCATTTATCATTGTAAGGATTTAACTTGACGGTTGATATCTGTCAAATTCTGGGGAAAAATGCAGTACAGTCACTTATTTAGGAGTGGTGAATGTGATGAAATGACTAGGGGTTAAGAAGTTTCAATCCAGGGGGGGTATGGCTATTTGACATTTGTAAATATCAGAAGTGCGGAGTATCTCAGCCACGTCGTGTATGCTTTAGATCTGTGAGCCCAACTGAAAGGTGTAGCTAGGTTGGCATCTCAGGCAGTCACCTTTGTGGCTATTTTGGCGTGTCTACGTAGCAGCTGACTGACTCCACACACCATGATGGGTAAAGTTACAGATTCCAGTCTGTCGCTGTGGGTGTTGTTGTAATTGGGATGTACCCCCACAAGAAAGGGCCCATGTCCCAAACAGGAATGGGTTTATTAACCTGTAATCAAATAAAAATCAAAGTTTATTGGTCACTCAAGCAGTTTAGCAGATGTTTTAACAGGTGCAGCGAAATGATTGTGTTACTAGCTCCTAACAGTGCAGTGCAATCATGACTTCATCTAAGGACATAATCCTCGATTACCTTTTTTTCCATTTCAAGGTCAGTACAATGAGCACCAAATCTGAATTCCTCTAGTGACCCATCTTGTTTTGTTTTGTGTTCTCCCCCATTACAGCGTTGAATTATGAGAACGTGATGGACACTGGTTCAGAGACAGAGGATGAGGACAAGCTGCTGGTATCAGAGGAGGACGGCCTACTCAACGGGGTGTGCAGCCCTGCCAGCCTGAATAACCACGACGCTGGATCCCCGAGGGTGGGCCAGGCCCTGACGACAAAGGAGGATGAGGACGATGACATGAGGGACAGCGGAGTAGACCATGTCTGGCATGACAACGACATGCTGCACGCCTCAGTCGACGGCACTGGTGAGCGTCACACACGGCCAAAATGTTTTCCGGATTTATTTGGGTTTCCATGAGATGATAGGCTAGCCAACTCCCCCCCCCCCCCCCCCTCCACCACCCCCACCTCCACAGTAACAGGGGCAGAGGTTGACCGTGCACGGCAGTCATAAGGAGTGGAGGAGATCAAACCACGTTTTGACATGCAGGGAGTTGACAGGGGGCAAGCAGAGAGTCAGGAGACGTTACTGTAACTTGACGATAAGTAGGAAACGTATGATGGTGCCACTGAAGATGGCAGAGGTACGGTGAAGATTCCTACACCCCCACGTGACTGAAACTCACTCGGCTTATCCCGGCGCTAAATCACAACACATATTTTTACCCTCGCTAAAGTCAACCAGAATGACATGAGATGATATTGACAGATAGTTTCAATCGTGAAACTAAGAGCGTACATTACATTTTCTGAGAATGACCTCTTTTGATTGTCTCTATAATCGCAACATGATCAGAGCTTCAGTATATGATTGATGTAGCTCAATTGGCTAATAATCTAGTTTAGATCATTTCGGGCAGGTGATACATACAACTTTGGAGGCGCCTTACTTCTTAGTTTCTTTGGAGCATCACTGATAGCAGAGAGCCTAGTCATGGATGCTTGAAAGATAAATACTTTTAATTAGGGCTAGGGGATCATCATTAAAGGAAGCCAGACTGCTGCAAAAGTCATTAACAATCTTAAATGAAATTTTTATTTTTATGATAGCCATTTACATGTATAATAAGAGTCAATGATTCTCGCAGCGGTGTGACAGAAACAGAGTGTAGCGAGAACTCATGTAAGACATCCCGTTTAAATGAGCCGGTGTTAGCTATTCATTTCTCCTAATGAACTGGGTTCTGTAGAGTGCCGAAAAGGGGGAAATATTTCACCATCTAAAATGTTATTACGCTCAATTGAAAAAAAAAAAAAAATCTATTGAAAAGGAGGAAGTTCACTTTGTGGTTACTGATTATCGACATAGAAACTGTAAAACACAGTTGTCGTAGACAGTCAGTGCGTTGTTTTGCTATGTTTACGGATGTTTATATTTCTGCCCCCACTCGTAACAGTCCATATGGGGTTGGATTCTTTAAAAATAGAAATGTTCAAATCCATCAAGATAAAAATAAAATAAACCAGTACTCAAAGCGTACAGTAATTGTTTATTTGATAAAAGTCTGTGGTGCCTTAATGTCTGTAATTCAACTATGTTGCAATTCCCAGATAATCTGCTTCTCAAGTGATGAAACGTAGTCGGCCATATTTCTGAGACCTAGTGTAGTTAATTAGTGTAGATGATGGGAGTCTTCTCTTTCCCAAGCTTGTGGACAGAATGTTTGTCTGCCTTTTTTCCCCCCTCAGCACATACTGTAGCTTTCCCCTGAGATTAGCTGTGCTTTTCTCCCCTGCCTTGTCTACGTCAGCTTTAGCACCCCGTCCAAAGGATACAGGTTTTGAATCGAAGAGCACTGCAAAAAGTTTCTTAGCTGTGCCTTTCCGGTGCCAGCACAATCAGAGTTTTGTGTTCTAGAATGGTCCTTGACATTCTTTCATCCCACAATGGGGCCGCTGGATGCAGTGGGCTGGAATACATGACATCACTATCATTCTAAAACAAATCACCTGCATTCTCCCCTTTCTGCCCGTGTCTCTTTCTTCTCCCGGCCCGGGCTCTGTTCAAGGCCGTTCAGAGAACTAACAGAAAGGAGGAGGAGGACCTTTGTTTTTTACTGCGCCCTGTTCCACTGGTAACTGGCCATAAAAATCGGAATGTATTCAAAACAAACAGCATCAATGGCGTTAAGTAAATAGGTGGACGTATGGCAGGGGGAAGGTATTCTGGACCCCTCCTCGGTCGCAGTCAGAAACTTAAACATCCTTCAGTTCAGCACAGGCCTTCTCTCACACTCCCCCTCTCCTTACATGATTTATCAGGCCGAGAGAGACAGCGAGAAATCAGACTGGCTTTTTGACTCACATGACACTTTCAACTATAAAAACGGGTCTCTCTCTCTCTCTCTCCAATGGATGTGTAGCTGTCAGAAGCAATAGAAATGGCCCAAAAAGGATCTGTGCAAAGGGCCATAGAAGTGAGGTAGGTGTAAGTGGTCTTAGCCTACCTCCTGCTGGAAATTCTCTCACTCTCATTCCTTGGCCGCATACAGATAAATGGGACTGTTCAAGGTAAAGAGGGAACGAAAAGGGACAAAAAGCAAATCCCCACTTGTGCTCCTTGAGTCATATCAAAAATATGCAGTGAAATTGGATTACTAAAGGCTGCGAAAACCATAATGGCTGCATCCATGCGAACTCTCCCACTTTCCAGGAAAAAGAAACGTGAGGGGAAGAGGAAAAGAGAGCTTGATTAACATTCAGTAAATTAGAAATGACAAAAAAAAAGTAACTATCCATATATGCTGGTCTCTTAAACACCAGAAGTATATTTGTGGCTGTGGTGGAGGATTTTCTTTGGATTGCTCACAATACTCCAGTGTATCTTCAACAATATTGCTAAAGGGCCATTTCCTTAGAGTGCAGCCTGGTTTGATGTCATTACTGAGAAGACAACGGCACTCCAAACCCCCTCATATGCAAATGAAAAATGTCTGGCATGTTTCTCCACCACACAGTCAAGCTTCATGTCAAGGGAAAGTTGAGTACTTTTCGTTCAAAAGAGTCCATTTTTTATTCTCTGAAGCTATTGGCTGTTTTTTATTTATTTATCTGTTTGGTGCAGACGGAAACAGTCTCACTTCAAGCGAAAGAAACCGAAAAAACCCTCCTAATTATTGAAATGAACCAACTATTAAAACACCAGATTTTTCACTCTGCACCAAAATATACGATATATATATTATATTTGTTGTTCCTGCATGTGATTCGTGAATGCTAATTCAAGTATTCAGGCAACGTTATATTCTGAAGATTTTACACAACTTGTCAGCTACTTTTCAAACTCATTTCCAAAATGTTTTCTGTTAAGTCCACGGTGCAAGAGACAGTAAAGGAGACAGTTCCTCTATTCCCTTAATCCACTGATTTGTTTGTTTACCCCTCCATGGCAACACAGTATCCTTGAGACCATAGAAATCACATGGCTAGAACAAGGAGAAACAGAGAGCGAGACAAGAGCCATTTTTATTACCAGCCACTATCTTCTCGGAAGTACCTTGATTTAATTTTCAAAGACAGGACGGAAGGAAGGAGTCACAGAGGACTCCTTAAGTTAATTGTCTGTGGACATGACCACCAACAAAAGTCCTCTTGTTCGCCGCTGCCTACACGGCAAGAGAATTTACCCACCAATGTCAAAAGTTGTTCTCTCCCTTGTTTATGAGCCTGTCTGTCAATCTGGGGTCCTTTATTTATGGCTGTCTTACCTGTGCCAGGACAAAATGCAAGTCTGCCCTTGGCGTTCCTACGACTATGCATTACGTTGATTGGTAATAGATTCTAAACCCACAGTCCAGGATTTTATGCGAAAACCCCCCTGTATAGTTTGTCATTTTTTCTGCCACGTGTAGATTGTTAGTATTGTCACAGTGAGGGAATAAGAACTGCAAGGCCTTTTGTGCCAGGTTACTCCTCTCTGACTGTTCAGGTGGATGGGGCTGGCTTCTTGAATTAATCTTTCTTTCTGGCAACTCTCACTACCCCCGGAATGGCAGAGCAGCTTTCTTTCCCACTGCTTGTTGTTGTTTTTAAGGTAAATAAGGCTCTGTCTGGTCCTGATGATTAAGAATGCCACACAAAGCCTCGGCACAGTGCAACACAGCAAGCCCTTTATATCTCCGTACCTTCCTCTGAAGGCTTCATTGTGAGGCTTGGGTTTGCTTGGTACACTACAGCATTGAACTGAACTTCTCTTTTCCTTCTCTTCCCTACTCCCTCCCCTCCTCCCTCCCCTCTTTTCTCCACAGATGAAATGAAAGATGATTATGACACTTTGGGGCCTGACGCCCCTCTTCAGACAGTTGGAAACGGTACGGGTGAGTTGATTTAATCCATTGTGAGGAGATTTGATGTACAGATGTAGGATCTTAATTTGATAACCCTGTTGCAGAATAACTTTCCTGCAATGCAAGCATAGTCCTGGACCAGAATTAATTGTAATCCACATAATAATTCACATTTCCTGCTATTGCAGGATTATTTTTCTGCTGTAGCAAACTGTCTCAAATGAAGATCCTACATCTGTATTGTGTTGAAAGACGAGGCCGAGACCAACCACCCTTCCAATCCCTGTGTGGGTCGCTGTGTATCTGTGTGTCCGTGTAGAGCACTAGTGTCCCTGCATGGTCCTTTCTACACAAAACTGTGGAGCCTAATCCTACCTGCCATTTTTAATTAAGTAAATAAACAAAGCTGATTTCCACCCACAAGCCTCTTGGGCATTAAGTTTTCCCTCCATGATATCATCCTGACCGCTGCTGACAACTGGCCTCGGCACCGTTTGGGTAAACACTCACCACATAAGGGGAATACTTCCTTAGGAATCTTCTATTCTTCTTTTTATTTATTCAAATAGTTTGTTGATTTTGTGTGTGTGTGTGAGCACGCACGTGTGCGAGTGTGGTGACTTTCTTTGTGGAAATTTAGACATCGCAAATGTTTCCGTTAAGGCCGTGGAAACAATGTAGTGGCACTGCATTGGTAGAAAGAACCCACCATGGGATTACATGTGATCCAGGTGATTTCCTCTATTACAGAGGAGAAAGTCATTTCAAGGGAGGCATCACAAGGTTGAGCTTGTAGCTTGTTGGCAACACAGTGACTTCCCAGATTACATTTCATTTGCAAAATCAAATTAGTCTAAATTTGATCTTTTTGATGTATTTTTATAACCTTTAGACACATATTTGTTTAACGGTGAGTTGTGAATCCAATATAGAGATCTCAAGCATCCTCACAGTTTTGTATCTCTAAAATGCATTAGATGATTCTCAAACGGTTCACACAAAGTCCTAATGAGAATGCAGGAAATTGAGCTGCCTAGTTAACAGTTGTTTCATACGATTTCATACAAGCTCCTTTGGCACCAGTGACATTTTCATGCCACTTTTGACAACCAAATACACTACCTTGACCTTTCACAAATTGGACCCATAAAATAATCACTGCCAAACAAATCACAATATGAAAATGTACCTTGGCTTGGACATGTCTAATTAAATAAGTAACTCTCTAAATCCAGTCAAATCAAACTGTTTGCGGACTTCCTGTAACATTTAGCACAACAATGTTATATGTGACGAGTTTTATAATAGTGATATGATAGGTGGGGGAAATAGAATATAGACTTGCCCCAGGTTGTCGGAATGCCGTATAGTATAGTTTGAATTAACGTGAACCTTTGAGTGTCTATCATCTGCTGTTGACTAATGAAGGTTGCCGGGTTTTGATGAGCTTTGTTTGCTTTTGGAGCCACAGCTATCTCTACTCTGCAGCTTTCTGGATTCCCTAAAGAGAAGGGACTGGAGGATATGAGAAAACGCACAATGTGTGACTTCAGCAATTTCAGAAAGACAGCTTCAGAAAGTGTTTTAAGGACTATGGTTTAAAGCTTCTTTTTTTTGTGCAACGTTGTTGTTTGTCCTCAGTAATCTGTTCCACAGCCGATCCACTAACCAGAGACCTTTTATTGACCCCTTGTCAATACACAGGGAATTTGATTGTGCTGTTGCTACACAATGTGTAAATAAAATGTTGTTTTCGAGAGGCTTAAAAACCCAGAGGCTTAATTAAATAGATATAATCTCAAAGATCCAAAATTGTAAAATACAAATTCTTTTCATTTCACGTATGAAGGAAAATTAGAAGTGATTTGACCAGTTTGAATTGTGTTCCCCACATTTATTGTGTAACTGGTAATACGATTCAAGGAAATACAATATGTTTATCTGAAATACTTTCCCACGATTTAAGGTGGTACTTTTCTAAGATGAACTCATATTTCTTGTTTTAGTGGCTGTTGCGTGACAAGATAACACAGTAATTCAGATGTATTCTCCCACAACTACTACCTTAATGTCTGTTGTGGAGTTTCTTCATCCCATTTAGACCTGACACGTTCTCAGTATTGCTGTAACACACATTTCTCTTGGGGAGTGAAGAATCCAATTTCTCAAAACCCATCTCTTTCTCTCTCTCTCTCTCTCTCTCTCTCCCTCTCTCTCTCTTTCTCTCGCTCTCCCTCCCTCCTCCTTCTCTCTTTCTCTTCTTCTTTTCAGTTAAGAATGTTGTTGATTGCACTTCAGAGTTTGAGGAGTTCTTCGCTAAGCGTAGTAAGCTCCAGGAGGAGAGCCTGAGCGAGAGCCACAGCCACGTGGTCAGCATCGCTGAGTACCTGCAGCGGGGCGACACTGCCATCATTTACCCAGAAGCACCCGAGGGAGAGGAGCTGTCCCGTCTGGGCACGCCCGAAGCGCCTGAAACAAACGGCCAGGAGGAAAATGGTAAGAGTCCAGAAACCAGCCAGGGAGGGCAAGAACAGAACCGGGGACAGGGGCTGTATGTATGAAGCATCTCAGAGTAGGAGTGCTGATTTTGGTTCAATTAGGCCTTTTAGATCACAAAGAATAAGACTACATGGACAGGGGTGAGCTGGGGCCATATGTTTGAAATGTTTTAGAGTAGGAGTGCTGATCTAGGATCAGTATTGCCTTTTAGACCACAATGAATAAGATTACATAGACATGGGGGAGCTGATCCTGGATCTGGCTCCTCCTTTGAGACTCTTGCTACGTACGCATCACCCGAAGAGAACAGAGCAGCAGTGGTGTGGCTGGACTCTTCTTGGTCTCTGTGGCTCTGTGACATGGGCAGCTGTTGGTCTCACAGATTCTTCACTGGATGCCTCTGTGTTTACCTTCAGTCCTCCAGTCTTTAAGCAGCAGCAGCTGCCAGAGGTCTGAAATAAGATAGTACACCTCTCAGACCCCGGGGGAACAGGGATTGAATTAGAATGGATTTATGATACGTACTTCAGAAATGATGAAAGTGTGGGAAAAATGGTATTAAATAAGCCACTTAAAAGCAATTAGGCGAGGGGACTATGGTTAAGGGGAGCAAGAAAGGACGAGGGGGGAGGGTGGGTGAGGTAGTGTTCTTAAAAACCAGGTCAAGGTGCTTTATTTCAGAATGACATTTGTAAGATATCAGTGTAAAACAGTGTAAGATTAGATATCATGTTTCATTTTTGTCTTAAATCAAAAGTCAAAGATACACAATTACTTAAGCTAAAAGTATGTTAAGCATTCTAAAGTGTATAGGTCAATTAAAAGCTAATTCAATTTAGTATGTGTGAATTTTCACGTGTGTCTTAGTATGTGATATAAGAAAAGGGGGGGGGGGAGAGTCTGTGTGTGTGTGCGTGTGTGTCAGGGCATGGATGCCAGCCTGAGACGACGGCACTCTGTAGAGCAGATTGCAGTGATACCTCCCATACCATTCCGGGCAGTACGCCCATTAGCTGCCATTGATTTGCTGACCTTTTGGACTGCTTTCTCGCCCCGTCTCCCCCGTCTCCCTTACCCAGACCTGCCACCTGGAACTCCAGATGCTTTCGCCCAACTGTTGACCTGCCCCTACTGCGACCGGGGCTACAAGCGCTTGACATCGCTCAAGGAGCACATCAAGTACCGCCACGAGAAGAACGAGGAGAACTTCGCCTGCCCCCTGTGTAACTACACGTTTGCTTACCGCACTCAGCTTGAGCGACATATGGCCACGCACAAGCCCGACAGAGATCAGGTGAGGATCATGTGCCCTCGTTTTTTGTTGTTGTTGTTGTTGCCGTTTTCAACCCCTTTATTATTCCTCTCCCCTTCCTGTTCCCCTCACTTACTTCGTTTCTAATGTGCTACGATCTCTCGGAGGAAAATATATCATTTTGATTGGCAATCATTATGAATTTTTCATGGCATTTTGGAGATGCAGATCTTTTAATGGTAATAACTTTAATTGAGGCCCTAAATGGTTTTTTGATGGCCCCGTCTGATATGATTTTGCGGTCTTATGTTCACGATCAAATGATTATGTTAATTTCCAATTTAGACATTTTATCTGCTCCTTAATTTCACTTCAACTAGTAGATTTTATGTTCTCTAAAATCAAGCATTTCCTTCATGCAGTACTAAAGTCAGCAAAAAAAGAAATGTCTCTTTTTCAGGACCCTGTCTTTCAAAGATAAATCGTAAAAATCCAAAATAACTTCACAGTTCATCATTGTAAAGGGTTTAAACACTGTTTCCCATGCTTGTTCAATGAACCATAAACAATTAATGAACATGCACCTGTGTCGTTAAGACTCTAACAGCTTACAGACGGTAGGCAATTAAGGTCGCAGTTATGAAAACATAGGACACTAAAGAGGCCTTTCTACGGACTCTGATAAACACCAAAAGAAAGATGCCCAGGGTCCCTGCTCATCTGCGTGAACATGCCTTAGGCATGCTGCAAGGAGGCATGAGGACTGCAGATGTGGCCAGGGCAATAACTTGCAATGTCCGTACTGTGAGACACCTAAGACAACGCTACAGGGAGACAGGACGGACAGCTGATCGTCCTTGCAGTGACAGACCACGTGTAACAACACCTGCACAGGATCGGTACATCCGAACATCACACCTGCGGGACAGGTACAGGATGGCAACAACAACTGATCGAGTTACACCAGGAACGCACAATCCCTCCATCAGTGCTCAGACTGTCCGCAATAGGCTGAGAGAGGCTGGACTGAGGGCTTGTAGGCCTGTTGTAAGGTAGGTCTTCACCAGACATCACCGGCATTAACGTTGCCTATGGGCACAAACCGACCAGACAGGACTGCCAAAAAACTGACGAGTCACGGTTTTGCCTCACCAGGGGTGATGGTCGGATTTGTGTTTATCGTCGAAGGAATGAGCGTTATACCGAGACCTGTACTCTGGAGCGGGATCGATTTGGAGGTGGCGGGTCCGTCATGGTCTGGGGCGGTGTATCACAGCATCATCGGACTGAGCTTTTTGTCACTGCAGGCGATCTCAACGCTGTGCGTTACAGGGAAGACATCCTCTTCCCTCATGTGGTCCCCTTCCTGCAGGCTCATCCTGACATGCACCCTCCAGCATGACAATGAATGCCACCAGCAATACTGCTCGTTCTGTGTGTGATTTCCTGCAAAACAGGAATGTTAGTGTTGCCAATGCCAGCAAAGAGCCCTGATCTCAATCCCATTGAGCACGCCTGGGACCTGTTGGATCGGAGGGTGAGGGCTAGGGCCATTCCCCCCAGAAATGTCCGGGAACTTGCAGTTGCCTTGGTGGAATAGTGGGGTAACTGGCAAATCTGGTGCTGTCCATGAGGAGGGGACGCACTGCAGTACTTAATGCAGCTGGTGGCCACACCAGATACTTACTTTTGATTTTGAACCCCCCTTTGTTCAGGGACACAGTATTCCATTTCTGTTCGCCCTATGTCTGTGGAACTTGTTCACTTGTTCACTATGTCTCAGTTGTTGAATCTTGTTATGTTCATACAAATATTTACACATGTTAAGTTTGAAGAAAATAAACGCAGTTGACAGTGAGAGGACGTTTCTGTTTTGGCTGAGTTTATGTCAGAATCAACATGTACACTTATTATTATTATCTCACTCACTCGCAATGTATTTTCTTTTAGATAAACTAACCTGGGAATTTGTTGACAATTTGCATGCATCACATCCAACTCCCTGTGTGGAAGAAATAAACCTTCTATTCATAGATGTTACATTTACTTGCCATCCGTGTTTAAAAAAAGAAGTGAATCTGAACAAAGCAGTAGTGACAATTGAAGTCCTCTTGGGGTAAAAAAGAAAAAAAAGAAAGATAAAATATGTTGTTCAGTTAGTGAATTGTCGTGTCATCGCTTACAGGCAAGCCCTAATCCCATGTTCCATGAGAACTGTCTCTACCTAGGAAAAGATGCCCTCGCCATAAACACCATAAACAAATCTAAAATAACCTGTAACACTCCTTATCCAATTAACCAATCAAGAGAAAATATGTCATTAATACACGCCAATAATATTTGAATACCCAGCCCATGCGCCCTGCCCCGCCCACAACATCCAACATCCCATCCCTAACCTTCCTTGAGTCATGTAGGATAGCATGTCCCCCTCCGCCAAAAACACATTTGCTGGTGTTGGTGCCATTGACAATTAGGATTAGAGAATGATTGTATCTTATTGGCACAACCAATCAGAGGGAAGCAGGGGAGGGAAGCAGGGGGAGCCAAAGCAGCTGTTGCTGTTTGTTTATGCAACTCAGCAACGTACGAGCGGTGGGGTCCCTGACTGGCGCTTGGCGGCCCCACCGACAGACAGACCCACTCCTGCTCGATTTTTGAAGGTTGCTGCCGTTTGAACAATCCTCCCTGTGTCCTCCCTTACGCCATCTGTCTCCCCAGGAATGTGGGTAGAGTCAGCACACCCCAGCAGTTGTCAGGCTGGATCAGGACGCTGGCTGCTTCTTCCTGCTATGCCTGCCTTGGTAGCGAGTGCTGCTGAGAGATCTTTTGTATTGCCTAAGCATTTAACGTGTTCACCTCCGACTCAAAATTAATTGTGCACGTCTGGTGTGCCTCCCGTTTACACGTACGCTGTTATTGTTGTTGTTATTACTATTACATTTGGATTTTGAAACAGGCAGAGGCCTCCCCCTCTTTGAATTGCAAATTTGAGGGGCCGCAACTGCTGTTTACCTTTGAACAGAGAATCAAGGCCTAGTCCCATCCTATAGTCTGAGATTATTAAAGAGACGTTTGAGGATTCAAATGATTAGGGGAAATCTGTTCCAATTAAGACATTTCAATATTTATGGAAATGTGTTGTTTCTTCATGTAAAATGACTGTTGTTTGCAGGTATGTGAAATACAGGGAAGGACTTCTTGTGAAATAGTCAGAATATCTTTCGAGTGATTACCCCCAAATTAATAAAAGCAGATCAGATTGCTTGTTTCTAATGAGGGGGAAACTATATAAAAAAAAGAGCCCCTTTCATTTATTTTATTTTATTGGCTGCCAAATTCTAAAGGCATGCTTCCTTGGCTCGAGAGCCAGGAAATGAAAAGGTATGTGATTCCCTCTGTTATCAGCGCCACTCTTGTACTCTCTCATTGGAGTTGGAAGTAGAAAGAGGCAAGATGGGCTGTGTAGCAATGTAAGACATTTGGCTTGTCGGTCGATTGCACCGAGGGCTGATTGCGATTGTTTAGTGAACTATTTTCCCCCTGTAATGTTGTTAGTGGAACTTATGTAAATACCTGCTTCTTTCTCTATAGCACCAACTGCTGAACCAGGGGGCTGGCAACCGCAAGTTCAAATGCACAGAATGTGGCAAGGCCTTCAAATACAAGCACCATCTGAAGGAACACCTGCGGATTCACAGTGGTGGGTAGCAAGGGAGCCTGTGCACTCCGCTTTGAATATGCATAACCTTGATTTAAGGCTGTGGTGAACTTCACAGGTTGTACAAAAATCGATTGCGTTTTTCTTTTCTCTCTCCCACTGTTCCAATGGATGACTTGAGCTACTTTGTTTCCTTCTATCTGCCAATCTCACAATTGAGCTGTTCAGTGTTTACACTTTAGTTTGGCATAATTAAAAGTGTTCATTGTTGATACATTTTCCCTGAGCCCACTTATATTTAATCATTGAGAATATGTGTGTTCCTTATGCCATTCGAAATACGCTCATGGCAGATTTTTTAAGTATACATTGTTGTCTCTTCTCAGGTGAGAAGCCATACGAATGCCCAAACTGCAAGAAGCGCTTCTCCCACTCAGGCTCCTACAGCTCTCACATCAGCAGCAAGAAGTGCATCGGCCTTATAGCAGTCAACGGGAGGATGCGCAACAACATGAAGACAGGCTCTTCCCCTACATCAGCCTCGTCCTCCCCCACTAACACCGCCATCACCCAGCTGAGACACAAGCTAGAGAACGGAAACGGAAACGGCAAGCTCCTGGGCCACCATCAGGACCAGAACAACCACCACCTGAACATCAAAACAGAACCACTAGACTTCAACGACTACAAACTCATGATGGCCTCCCATGGCTTCAGCGCACCTGTGCCCTTCATGAACGGAGGGATGGGGGGAAATAGCAGCCCGCTAGGGATCCACTGCTCAGCCCAGAGCCCCATGCAGCACCTGGGGATGGGGATCGAACAACAGCTCCTGGGCTACCCGTCCCTGAGCAACAACCTGAGCGAGGTCCAGAAGGTGCTCCAGATCGTGGACAACACTGTGTGCAGGCAGAAGATGGACTGCAAACCGGAGGAGATCTCCAGGCTCAAGGCTTACATGAAGGAGCTCGGGAACCAGATCGAGGAGCAGAAACAGGGACTGACGTCACAGGGGGGTCACCAGATTGGTCTGCCAGTCATCAGCCATAACGGTGCCACTAAAAGCATCATCGACTACACATTAGAAAAAGTGAATGAAGCCAAAGCTTGTCTCCAGAGCTTGACCACGGACTCAAAGAGACAAATTAGCACTATCAAACGCGAGAAATCCAACCACATGCTAGATTTAGGTACAGAGGATAAGATGCATGAGAACAACATTATGTTTACGCCCTTTGCTTGCCAATACTGCAAAGAAGCCTTCCCAGGTCCAATTCCCTTGCATCAGCATGAACGTTACCTGTGTAAAATGAATGAGGAGATCAAGACAGTTCTCCAGACTAGCGAGAACCTTATGCCCACAAAACAGGGGATGTTTACAGAGAAGCATGCCCTCCTGCTCTCATCCATGCTGTCTGAGAAAAGCCCCATCAACCCGTACAAGGACCACATGTCAGTGCTCAAGGCCTACTTCGCTATGAACATGGAGCCCAATTCAGAGGAACTACTGAAGATCTCCATAGCAGTCGGCCTTCCTCAGGAATTCGTCAAAGAGTGGTTCGAGCAGAGGAAAGTTTACCAGTACGGCACCCCAAGAACTCCACCATTAGAACAACAACGGAACAACCATGCAGATATGGTTCTAGCCGCAAACAACCACAACCACACTCCCTCTAAAGACTCAATGGCAGCGAGATCCCCAGTGTCCCTGATCAAGTCTAATAACCGTGACCGCAACCGTGACCACCATATCACATCCCCCTCCATTGCAGAGCTCCATAACAACGTCAACAACTGTGAGAACCAGCTCAGACTCATGAAAGCGAACACGTTCAGTGGACACACCAAACACATGGGTGACCACTCCAAATTGGACCACCAGTCAAGGAGCAGCACACCTTCTCCTTTGAACCTTTCCTCCACATCTTCCAAAAACTCCCAGAGTAGCTCATATACTCCAAACAGCCTGATGTCTGAGGACCTGAACCTCAACATGAACCTGTCTGAACAACCACTGGACCTGTCACTGCCAAAGCTCATGAAGGAGCCCAAACATGCCATGACCGTGAAGAGCAGACCTAAACTAAACGGTATTAACCACCATGACCACTCCAGTGTTCCCTCCCCACGAGAACACTTCGAAGAGCCACTTAACCTGGCCTATCTCAAGAAGGAGTTTGAAGCCAGAGGCCAGAACCACCACAATGGAGACCTCAACAAAAGCACCAGCCCCTTGTTCGGGATGAACCCCTTCGGTGCCAAACCTATGTACACGTCGCTTCCGCAACAGAGCGCATTTCCACCGGCCACCTTCATGTCTCCGATGCAGGCCAGCATGCCTGGGCTGAGGCCGTACCCAGGGCTGGATCAGATGGGCTTCCTACCACACATGGCCTACACTTATGCAACAGGAGCAGCTACCTTTGCTGAGATGCAGCAGCAGCAGAGGAGAAAATACCAGCGAAAGCCTGGTTTCCAGGTAAATAGATAAGCCGCTTGTGGTTTAGTTTCTAAGCCTCAGGTTTATCCTCTCTCTCTCTCTCTCTCTCTCTCTCTCTCTCTCTCTCTGTCTGTCTCCTCTCAAATTCTCTAAAATGATCTGCTCATTGTGCCACTAATTAAAAGGTACTCTAATGAGCTCAAATGCTCACCTGCAGCACATTGAACCGGGGAGAAAACACAGTCAGGTAGATAACCAGCTGTCAAACGCTCCTGGAGTTGTTCAGTTCTCCAAGCAGACATCATTAGCGATATCAGCACATAATTGCTGTTTCAGAGGAGGTTATGATGTGAGGGATTCAGTTGTTGCCAGACTCCACCGTGAATTGTCCTTACCGCAGAGTGCAGGCAGCATCACATCTCCAGCTGTTCAGTGTAGTCTATTCCAGAGTAAAACATAGACTACGTACCCTTTAAAATCAATCTGTCTCAGCCTAGTTTTTTTTTTTTTTCCTTAGGTATTTTTTTGTGTGTGAATTGTGTGAGGGACAACGTGTATGTGATCTGTGCAATAGGCAAAGGGTAAGCCCTGGAGCTGCACACAGCACCGAGGATCTGACTCCAACTCCAATTCTCTGCCACTGTCTTGTATTTTATTTTAAAGAGAGTTGCCCTCTAAAGCCAAAATGAGTTTCTACATGCAGATTAATAATGCACAGGCTCCATGTTCATTCCCACTGAATGCTGAAGGCTGTTTAACATAGAGGGAACCATTTTGATAAAAAAAAAGTATTAATAATGTTTCCTATTCTAAGTTATTAAATTAGATTTAAAAAATACAGCTACGGGCATTTAGCTCAAATTGATTGCGGAATGATAGTAGCTCTGTTCTTTAAAAACAGTGTAAGAAAGAAAGTGTCCCCGCCAAAGGAGTCATTGTCAGACCAGAGCGAGCACTTCTTAATGAGAACAGTGGTGCGTCTCAATATTGGCCATTTAGAACACCTCTTGATTTAATCATTATGAGTTGGAAATGAGAAGAATATGACAATATGGCCCGCAAAGGGCTTTCTCTTATTATTATGACCTTCTAATGTAATAATACTCTCCCCCATTCATTTAAGGTCAAGCCTATTGGGTTAATCTTCCCTTATGAAGAACAGATACATATGGAATGAAAACTCTTTCATGTATAAAATTAGACTGATTCAAATATATGGAGGACAGATTTAAAAATGTAAAATAATTCAAATAATATAAAACATTCAGGGTAGATTGTCAACCATTACAGTGTAGCCTTTTATATTTACACCTGCACTCTCTATTGGAGTGTTAGTAATTAGGTCAAAAAACTTAAGTTCCATTCAGTCTTTCATTGAGGCAAACATCAGGAGGTCCTCTACCTAAATGTAGTTGACATGTGTGGATTGATAAATGTGTCATTTTCTAGGGGGAGCTGCTAGACGGAACAGCCGATTACATGTCAGGACTGGATGACATGACCGATTCAGACTCCTGTCTGTCCCGGAAGAAGATTAAGAAGACAGAAAGTGGTATGTACGCGTGTGACTTGTGCGACAAAACATTCCAGAAGAGCAGTTCCCTCCTAAGACACAAATATGAACACACAGGTATATACTGTTCCGGAACACTTATTTTACCCCGTTGCTTTCATTTCTAATGTTTTGTGTTTATTTAACCCTTTCAATTGTTTTATTTCCGTTCCTTCCCCACTTCTTTCCTGCTTTGTTCTTTTTCAGTTGTAATGTAAATCGAGACCTAACCTTGTTTCTTCATTGACAGGGGTGAGGAGATATACTTACTAAAATATGTAGCGCAAAACATGACATTATTAGGGTTATGCCAGAAATACCTTTCTCTGAATATTATAAGCTCCATACTTAAATCAGAATGTGGCAGAAAGAGCCTAACTAAATGTTGTGTCATTGCTTTGCATAATGCATGAGGGCACTGTCTGAGGTAAATGTCACCCTTGGCCATTTCTAATTATATCCATCACACGCTATTTTATTAACCCTATTATTATTTAGAAAACACACTAAGCGTACCCACATATACAACTAGTAAAGAGACAGAGACAGACTGCTGAAAGTGTCACTTGACCAAACCGGTCTTTTATTGACTATCACTCTAATCAGTGATAGGTCGGTTTAACCCGTTGAACATTTGTGTGTTGATGACATTTTTTTTTTTTTTTTTTACACTTCTCACAATGAAACGCTTTCACTAAGTTGCATCATTCTTTACACACGTGACTACATGCAGCACGTAGCAGGATACTGCATGCTTTATGTTTCTTGCCGGTTTATCTAGTTGTGGTATTCGGAGGTGTGCGTTGCAAGTCTAGCAGTTATGGAAGGCGTCGAAGGCATCCCAGGGCTATTTGTGGCTAGGAATTGGCCAGATGTGTTGGTGTCTGTGCTTGGTGGCACAAGTGGCGTCACGAGAAGATTGAAATGCCAAAAGGAGAAACTCTATCTTTTGATTTGTGTCAGATAGACTGTTATATTTCCGGATGTGCTGAGGTGTAGTAAATTCAAAAGGGGTGCAACTGTCCCACACTCCCCACCCCATGACATACACCATGACCAGCCACCATTGCTGGCTGCTGGGAGAGTTTTTATTTAGCCAGATCATTTTGGTAGCATGATGTAATGAAATTTCACTCCATCAATGTAGGGCGGCTCGAGTTTCTCGTCTCACACTTCTGCGTTCAGGGTATCCCATCTTACACGGGGAGCAGAGTAGAGTGGAGTCCCAAAAATAATTGAGGGACAGAGGCGTCTAGAAACTAGAATTATTCTACTGAGATTATCAGGGTAGCCATAGGAGTCTCTTGTTCAATTCTCATCTCCTGTTTGTTTATTTATTTGCCACAGCTTTCTGTTTGTTAAGTGTTTGTAATTCTGTTCCTCCATGCTTTAGCGATAGGAGGGAATTTCATAGTGTAAACACCTGACAGACCCTGTGGTTTATATTAAGCTGTTTATCTTCTCATTTGGAATAAACAAATAAATGATGACAAAGTTAGCATTGATATTGTAATGATAGTTCAAGTTGCTTCATACCATTCGAATCATCGGAATGTACTTTAAGTTTGTGTTTGTTCTCCTCCTGATGCTTTAAATTGTGTTAAATGTAGTAACAACGTGGAGAGAGGGGAAACTCATGTCTGCTTTCCTCTCCTTTTGTGTCTCCTCAGGTAAACGGCCACATCAGTGTCAAATCTGCAAGAAGGCATTCAAACACAAGCACCACCTTATAGAACATTCACGACTGCACTCTGGCGAGAAACCGTACCAGTGTGACAAGTGCGGGAAGCGCTTCTCTCACTCGGGCTCCTACTCCCAGCACATGAACCACCGTTACTCTTACTGCAAGAGGGAGGCCGAGGAGAGGGAGGCGGCCGAGAGAGAGGCCCGGGAGAAGGGCCACCTAGAGCCCACAGAGCTACTGTTGAGCCGGGCCTACTTACAGGGCATGACTCCTCAGGGCTACCCCGGCCTGGAGGACCGCGAGGGCATTCTGAGGGAAGGAGGGATGAACGGAGGCATGAGAGATCGTCAGAAGGAAGTTGAAGGAACGTACGCGAAAATAGGACGTAGGGAAGAGGACTTTGAGGAGGAGGAAGAGGAGAGCGAGAACAAGAGCATGGACACAGATCCAGACATGTTGAGGGATGAGGAGGAGAACGGCGAGCACTCGATGGACGATAGTTCGCTGGACGGGAAAACAGAAACCAAATCGGATCACGAGGACAATATGGAGGACGGCATGTAATAAAACTACTGCATTTAAAAAGCTTCCCATCTTACTTTTCTGTTCATTATTGTTACCTGCTTGGTTTTAAACGCTGCTGTGTTGAAGCTGTACATGCACGTGCCTGAAGCTTCTAGGAAGCTTTGTATTGAAGGACTCAAAGGGTGGTGGTTGTATATGTCTGCCCAAGGAGACATTGATTTGAAGTTTGATTTTGGGGTGGGGTGGGGTGGGGGGTGGGGGGTGGGGGAGAATTGTGTAAGAAGAGGCTGCATTATGCAAAAATGAAAAATTAATAAATTAATACATTTAAAATATTGTACAGTATTAAGGCCTAAAAATATGTGTGGTGCTAACATCCTAAAAACTCTGTGTTCCATAGTCTTTATAGCACAAACTAGTGACTTGTACAAATTGCACTTCGCTTCTATAATCACTACAAAAATAATAAAAAAGTATTGCCTATGTATATATTTATACAGTGTTGAAAAAAACAGTAGTCTCCACGCTACAGTCCATCAGTTGTATTACTTATCTTTCACTTAATGTGTTGTCTATAGTTTTGCCCTGTCGTCAGGCCAGCTAGCCACACAGTTTTAGGCCTCAGAATTTCTCTGTGAAGGAACTTAACAGATATTACCTGTTTGATTTTAAGATAATGAAGTCTTAAAGAGACCTTGAAATGAAGGGAAAATGGTTTGACAGTACAGTGCAGTAGATGGAAGGATCGTGTGAACAATTAAGGAGAAAGCCTTTGTAAGGTGTTTTTGATAAGAAAAAGCCTTATATGCAAACCTTTTAATCTGTGTGTTTCTGCAAGTGCCATCCTTGTATTGTGTGAAAGGAGGGTGACACATGTTACCTCTTCACCAGCTTCGGTATTAAGAGATAGCTCACCTTGATCTTTGAAGCACCCATGTCAGTATTAGTACACTAGGCAGCAGTTCCTTAGTTTACATATGTCTGTGCAATTTTCAGGTTTATTTCATTAACTTTTGTCAGTATTACACCAAACAATTTTTTTAAACAACAAAATTGCATTCATTTTGTTTGTAGGTTGAATAACATTTTATTTATGTGGCCCATTTTATATTTCCTAATTTTATTTATTTCATACTGTAGTGTACAGTATTATAGTTCTTCAATATATAGATATATTTTAGTAAAAATGAACTTGGCGTTGATCATTGGGGCAAATTTTACGTAAAGAGAGCATTTATTGTGTTTTGAAACATTAATTGTGAAATGCGAATTTTCAACTATATTATTTTGTTTTATTTCCTTTATTTTCCAATTACTGGAAATTCCAAATTTGGGAACTTTTATACAATATTGTGAAAACACTGTATTTTTAACTAAAAAAATTCCACTTTCTTCATCTTTTTTTTTTTGCTAAAAAAATGAAGAGGGACTGTTAAGATACAATGTATGATACCATGACTGAAGAAAATCTTTCCTGAAATGTCTTTGTAAAAGTATTATTGAATTTTTAATTTGTAATTTCTCTTGGAAATGACCATGCTCGAATAAAAGTAGCCAAATTACAGAACACAAATGCCTTATGTTCAACTTTTTTTCATGCTTTTGTAGCAGTGCCACATAACTACACCTGCCACTCAAAAAAAGGACTTGTCTGAAAGTAAAAGACCCACATTCCCCCAAAATGGGGTGTTTTCCTAGAACTATTTTTTTACACACGGAATCACACAATAATTCATTATTTTTATAATTATTTTCAAACGTTTTATAACATTCAATAGACAATGATTATTGACAGTAATTTTACCATGACAGAAAAAAGCAAAGAAACAAATTAAGTCATTCAAATAAAAGATGGATGCCAGCTAAAAGTACTTTCGTGTGAAGATACTTGTTAGCTATTAACCGCTCACACTGCATATGCAGATTCAAAGTAACATCAAAAGGCTAAGATAAAAGGGAAAAGGTTGAGCAATGCCAAACACAGAACATGCTTTGCATATTCCAATTTTCATATTGATCCTGATGCCATCATCATCATTCGGTGCTATCTCACAGATAAAAGGGGAGGAGGTCTTAAATGATTAGCCATTGAATTTCACCACGGACTGTTAACTTTTGGGATGATTAAGAATGCGACGCTTCCACAGAGATCAGAGGTCAGGAGAAGACACCTTCAAAACGAGGATAGAACACTCCAGGTGAAATGTATTTGACTCATTCTAGTACCCTTCTGCACCACAATAAGGAACATCATGACGTTAGAAGGGAAGTTGTACTTGTACTGTGATTTGTTACCCCAGTCAATCATTTTGAAGTAAATAACAATTTCCCTTTAAAACTTTATTTGAAAATACTTAACCGAGCTAGTCGAATGTTTGGGAGGAAAACACACCCAATGACAACATGCTGTTACAGTGACTCTTAATAATGTAATATTGCCGTATGTTTTGGCCAGATTGGTGGTGTGTTTGGAACATATGAACTCTGATGATTCATCACTGGTTTTATGTATAGACTCAGACTTTAAATGTAGATTTTGCCTTCAGGGTACACAATTGCTTCCATTAATATCTCCAAGTCTTACTATTAGTGACATTGCTTCATATTGTCATTGGCTCAACACATACTGTACCTCGCTGACATATTATATAGGGAAACTTTATGGCCCTTGGCATGCACAAGTTCTCAGATGAAAAGGAAATTAAAATAGAAGTGTGCATAGAAGTGTGTACCACTGAACTGAATAAAAGGTGCATTCAGTAGAATTAACTCTGAATAAAGAATACGCAGCATATTTCCAAAACGTTTCGTTTATTTCCAAAACATTTGGTAAACATTTAGCAAAAAAAAAAACAATAAGAGGTTCATATAGGATCCAGGATATATCCAGGGTTAGAGAGGTAGAGAGGAGAGCTCAGACGTTTGACCTCATTAAGTTATTTACATATCCCCATATGCTGCCCATATCATTCTCAGGGCGTATGAAGGACGGCCCCTGTGAAGAAGGCCCAGACCTGGCACTGGGAGAGAGAAAGTTCAATGACAGGCAGGCAGGAGAAGCACAAGTGACCAGTAGGGATTAGCCAATCAGAGTGTCAGAAGAGCAGCCAGCTGTTAGCTGTTCAGTCTGGCCCAAGCAGAAAGAGACCCAGAGCAGGTGGTGCACCAGTGTGCCAGTGGTGGGACAAAAACAGACACAAAAAAATGATGATAATAATAATAAAAGAAAATCACCCAACCAGAACTATATCCTTATTGAAGGGCAGAGTCTCGTGAAGTTTGTACCCCAAGGCACTGTTGAGAATGGTGGCAAGCCAAGGAGTTCTCAACGATATAAATGTGTTGCATATCATGAAAGGCTACAACCATCTGCGACAAAGATGCTGACACACATGGCTTTCTGCCCCGTGATGTAAAATACTCGATTTAGCAAAAGGGCTGTAAACACCAACCTATATTCAACTGTAGATGTTTAGTATTGCGTTGATCACAATACGTTCTTCACCAACAAAATACAAACGGTGATGTATTTCAACGTTATCTCGTGTATTGATTTCCAAGGTAACGCGTCAGAACAAGCAGACTGAATACCTTCACTCTCAGTTGAGGGAGTACTAAAGGTCCAAGCCTCTCCCTGCCTGCATTCGCTACTCTGATGAATGCAGCAGGTGCAGAGCGGGGAGGAGGCAGGCGAGCAGTAAAGGACACAAAGACAACAATGCTCTCCAAAATTGGAGGGGGTTGGCCATTGTGTGGAGCAAAGAACCCGGCATAGACTTTTATTATTTTGCATGTATTATTTGATGCACTTGTTCACACCCAGGCAGCATAGTTGAAGTGGTATGGTAAGGAGGCATGTCGGGAAAAGCAGGCGTTGTATGTAAGGAAGCCATTTAGACAGTGTTGGTCTTGTGATGTGGTGAGTTGGACCCCTCCTCCCCCAGTCCATCAATACACTCTCACACCATAGCAAACCATTGCCCTACATAGAGAAGGCACACTGTTGTTGAATCAATGTGACACATTGATACACTTTTCAGGGAGTTCCTCTACCAAGGCTTCTTTTCTCTTCTTGTTGGTTTTTCTTTTCTTGCAAACCAGTCTGCACAGTTTATCCAGCCATACTTTCACCCCTTTATAACCCCCCCACCCCCACACACCCCCCCCTCTCCATCTCTCTGATGGGAAAGTGATTATGTGTTTTCCCAACGCGTTTGTGGAATCTTTGATATGCACAAACCACAGATTCTAATGCGAAGCAACAGCGGCTTTGGCTGACGGGTGATTAGAATGCTGGATCATGGCTGTGTCTGCAGGGCCTCAGCTGGGTACAGGGAACATCACTCATTACACATTTCTAGGGAAGTTTAATTCGTGCTAGGCCCAGCATGCCGGTGTAGGTGTAATCATATCTATTTACATTACTGGTCAGTTATGGCCGACGACAATGATAATCTGCGATGCCATAGGATAGAGGGATGAGATGATTCCGAGGTGATTAAACCATTGGCCAAGACACTTCTTTAACCTTATCAATGAGACGGTTAACCACATGATCCCCTATCCATATAGGGTGATAAGGCTATAGCCTGGATTTCTGAAAGCTAGCAATCACCTTCAGGGTTTTCTGTACAAAACTTTACCAGGGACATTCATTTCAATGGTGCACAATAATCCTTCCCAAATTATAGTGATCCTTTCGAGATGGGCACATGCATTTTTTATGAAAGGCATCATGCAAATGGTGGATGACTGCCGAGACTTTCATGTCACTAATATGTTACTGTCCTCTTGACTTAATTAAACATGGTCCCCACTATTTTTTGACAGGAAAATATCTCTATTTTAATTAGATACTTCACCACCAGACAGAAAAAGGACGATGTAATTCAAAGTACGGTTCATGTAGTCATTTAACTCTCGCAAGACTCATTGTCTGCTTGCCCTCCTTTCTGATGTCAAGCTATGATTTGTATGCAGCTTGAATTATAGTAAACAGGCTATTGTTAATAGCTAGAAGGATTGAAGCTCAGATGTGCGTATGGCCTCTCTAACCCCCAGTACAACATTTAGCGCTGGCACTGAAGAGGCCATTGCCAATTCATTTATGAGGTTAGTACATGGTAGGTATATGATTACAGTATGAACGGTGAATAAGCGCCTGAGTCAATGGACTTAGCACTGTTTTTTTACACTGCACACTCTGGAAATAGATAATTATGCCATTGAGGGAGCCAAACCTTTGCAGCCCAAACCTTTTTGTTGGATTGGAATTAATGCAATTTTACGTATATGTAATTTCTTAAAGCAAGCATTCACTCCTATCCTACTGGGATTAGGCCTAATGACAGCAGTTAATTACATTAAGTGTAATTTTTTAAAACAGTTCATGAACTGCAAATTATACTTAAATCACTCCTTAATGCTCTTAACAGTAATTAAATTGCTTAATATCTCAAGAAAAAAGAAAGAATATAACCAACATTGTTGAGATAAAGCACTTTTTGGGAGTATAATTTCATTCCATGGACATGTGTGTATGTATGCTAGTATTGATCATATCACGTAATTATCATCAATTTGTTAGGGTGGAATTGGCTATCTGATACAACTTCAAGCTTCAATAAAATAAGTCTTTAGAGCACATTGTTCTGTTTGAAGGAGGCTGTATGAGAAAGTGTAGCTGGGGACCTATAACACTGACCAATTATGCACTAACGTTGTTATAGCTGAAGAGATTGATGTACTTTTTGATGGAGACAGACCGAAAAGTAACTTTATTAAACTGAACTGCCCATCTTGTAAAGGCAGTGTCTGTGTCTCTCTTTCTTTTTGAGATAGGGACAGGGTCATCTGCATGTAAGCATATATAATTATTGTACTCAATGGGATTAATTTCAGTCATCTTCTATGAACGTCAGTGGAACAAACCTGGCTGATAATGCAGAAAGTGGTGAGGCTAGTGAACATAGTAATAATCCCCAATGGCTAATACGTATTTCCTAGTGCTCAGCTCTGTGAGCAAGATAGATTCATAATATGCATTTGACTCCCTATAATTAGGTATATTTCCTTTCAGAGAATTATTTAATGATTAGCTTCAGTGTGAGGGCTGCACTTTTGAAGTGTAATGATACTTGACTCATGCTGCAAAAAAAAAAAAGGGTTCTCAGTCATTCTTTCGCTTTGATACGTTAATCTGTACAACATTTAAAGTTGCCTCCCCTTTATGAGATCAAAGACCCCCCGAGAAAGTATTATTCAATCATAGGCTGTTACGTAAAACCACAAAAAACGGTATTGTAAAAGTGTCTTTTCACTCTAAAAAGAAGGTTTTGAGGCTGTAGTACCAACTTATTCACTGGGTATAATATTATGCATACTTAATTTGCATGTCATTTCATGTGGTTAAACTGTATTTATGTAAAGGAATTCATTCTATATTTTGTCTGCCAGGACATACAGAAAGCCTTTGAGTAGGCTGCTTGTACTAGATTATTAATTCATGGAGGGTTTGTAGGGTGGACACCTGTATCACTACCCTGCAACATCTACAGTATATCTTTCTTCTAAAAAATATACTGTATGTTTCCTTCATGTACTGGTAAGCTTGACCGGTTGTCAATATCAAGCAGGTTCTGATTTAAGGGTGTAAGTATATATCTGATCTATCTCGTATCTACAGTAAATGAGACCTAGTTGTGGCTGTGAGCGTACATCATTATTAATCACCTAGAAATATGTGTTGACAAGAAGAAGAGGAACGGAGAAAAAAAACATGATTTATTTGATAGAAAGCCAGACCCCCCTCTGCTTTTCTCACTTGTAATCATCTCCAAATTTGCACAGGAAAAGCTAGCGATGGTTGTGTGGGTGTTGTCTTTACTTCATTAAAAAACAGGGTTTGTGAATACCAGAGACCTCTCACGCCGGAGACTTGATTCAGCGCTGAACCATTTGAAAAACAAGTTGATTGTTTCTGTTAAGACTGGAGTTGAATAGAATGAGAATAATGTTGGGAAGTGTCTCTATGCTGTGTTTGTGCTGTGTTTGTGCTGTGCCGAAGGGGGATACCAGAGCGAAGTGGGTGGCTTGGCCCACCTTGGCAGCCGCTAGCTATCTGCAGGGACCAGGCTGTACCGCTGTGGTAGCTGAGATTGTTCTGTGTGTAACAAAGCCAGTCTTACTGTAACTCTCCATGTCTGTCCCGTGTGTAATATGAGACATGACCTTCCAGGAAACACTTTTAATGGGATCCATCCATAGACGGGTGATGCTCCACAGCCCTCTGTGTGTACCGACGCCTTCAAACGAATACATTTACACAGTTAAGACAACATCGCATACTACTATTTCTGCTGTCTTTGAGACATGCACCTTAGATTGAAACATGATAACTCCCACGAGAGGGACTGAAGCTGAATAGATAGACAATGCTGGTTTTGGATATTTGCTAGTGAACTATCCACATTATGTGGATTTATAATAACATGGCATCTATATTTTCAGTGAGTAATGTTGCTTGATTAGATGTATAATTAAGGGCATGCTGACAATGTTGACATGTAACTGTTGAATTCAATCATGTACACACTATCTCTCCGGGGTACTGCTTGTCCTGCTGACATCTTTCAATCGGAAGTTAGCTAGCGAGTGGACAGGAATGAAGTTTGTTGAGACCGAGTGTCTCCTCCGTCCTTCATTTAAGTGATCAGTGGAGCTTCACTCTGCTGTCTCCCCTGAGAGGGACTTTAATGGGGGGAGACTTCATCTACTTCCTCTGATATCCTATGAAGGCATATCCTAATTAGCCCTGTGGTGAGATTGCATCACTGTTGACCTCTGTAGTGTCAGGCCCAATTGTGGATGACGTAGTGGAAGGCCCCACTGCCCCGTGTGGATGGGTGGATCGGGCGGACAAGTGGGTCAGACTCAGGACTGGTTAAAGTGACGATACATGGTATGGCAGTGATGCCCGTGACACCCATGACACCGTTGACCCATTAGAGCCATAGTCAGGCATCTTTAGTGGGCAGGCAACCTCATTTCCTGTCTGCCCATATACAGGGCATGCATACCCATAGGGCACATGAATCAATGGTGTGCCAGCTTGATAAGGGCGATACGTTTCGTTCGTGCCATCTCTCTGGGCCTTCTATCTGCATAGGTTGCAATTGCAAGGTCAGTTTCTATCATAATGACCTTACAATGATTAGTGGATGAGATACATATTCTATGCTGTAACTCTGGTCATAGGTGGTATCATAATACTTTATAAATGGTTATTTTTTCCATCTTGTCGAAGGTATTACCCTCATGGTGATAAAATTATTATTCCTCCAAAAGTTATTCTTCCAAAAATACTGGATACCAAGCCAGGCTAATATCCCAAAAGTTTATCTGGATATATCCAAAAGGTTTATCTACGTACACTGAGTGTACAAAACATTCGGAACACTGTCCCACTATTGAGTTGCACCCCCTTTTGCCCCCAGAACAGCTTCAATTCGTCAGGGCATGCACTCCACAAGTTGTCGAAAGCGTTCCACAGGGTTGCTGGCCCATGTTGACTCCAATGCTTCCCACAGTTGTGCCAAGGTGGCTGGATGTCCTTTGGGTGGTAGATCATTCTTGATACACATGGGATACTGTTGAGCGTGAACAACCCAGCAGCATTGCAGTTTTTGACACACTAAAACCAGTGCGCCTGGCATCTACCACCACACCCCGTTCAAAGACACTTAAATATTTTGTCTTGCCCGTTCACCCTCTGAATGGTACACAATCCATGTCTCAATTACCTCACGGTTTAAAAAGCCTTCTTTAACCCCCTCCATCTACACTGATTGAAGTGGATCGTAGCTTTCACCTGGATTCACCTGGTCAGTCTGTCATGGAAAGAGCAGAGTTCCCAATGTTTTGTACACTCAGTGTATATACAGTATAAAAAGTGAATCTGGTAAACGTCAAGAGCATCTTCAGGTTCATTAGAACCAAGACAACGACACTCACTCCATGTTGATAGAATACAGGCTATCCATTAATTCTGGGAATTGAGTTGTCAGAAATAGAATCAGAGCACCACACAACCAACGCTCCAAGTAAAAGTCTTGAGAATAATGAACTTGAAAAGATCCTCTTCATTTTCTTTATGTTATGTCTCAGAAGGGAGACCCAGAAGAATTTAGAATTCCAGTCAGAGGCAGGCAATGATTACTGCTATGCCCAATTCTTCTAACATTTATCTCCCATTCCTTTAATATGTAAATCGTAGGTATGCAAAGATCTGATGCTTTTATTTAAGAGATATGTCCTCGGGCAATAGTAGTATGCTTCTAGGGAGAGCTCTGTGTCGCTGTGAAATGAACAGTTGTTGAAAGGATCACATGAGTTTGTATCTTAGAAGATGAAAAGCTAATTGACATGAATCATTTATTGTGAGGCAATATGTTATAGAAATCAAACATTGGGGAGAAAAATAAAGCAGAGTTCAAATATTTAATTATAAACCAGGACGTCATAATGTTAGAGTATTCATACGCACTGATTTCCTCTGGATTACTCTGACTCTCTAATCTTATTGTGACACGTGTCCTAAGGTCAATGCACTACAATTACAAAATTATACTGGCAGAGTGTATTCATGATTTTGGCAACAGTTTATATGAGGCACTCAGGATTTATTTATAATGAATTAATTGCACATGAGTATAGTGCATTAAAAACCAGGTAGTTTGGATCCTTTATGCTGATTCGCTGAACGCCGATATACCACGGGTATGATGCCAAATTATTTGTTTACTTTTCTATTTACGATGGTAACCAGTTTAAAATAGCAATAAGGCAGCTTGAGGGTTTGTGGTATATTGCCAATATATCACGGCTAACGGCTGTATCCAGGCACTCTGCATTGCGTCATTCATAAGAACAGTCCTTAGCTGTGTTATATTGGCCATATTGTCAAGTTCGTCGTAATGATGAGACCAAGGCGCAGCGTGAGTAGAGTTCCACATAATTTTTGTAAATCGAAACTCACTGAACAAAACAAAAAACAACCAAATGAAACGTGAAGCTACTGATGTGCACTAAGGCAACTATACATAGTCAAGATCCCACAACACAAATGAGGAAAATGGCTACCTAAATATGATCCCCAATCAGAGACAATGATAAACAGCTGTCTCTGATTGGGAACCATATCAGGCCAACATAGACATACAAAACCCCCTAGACATACAAAAACCCTAGACATACAACAACTAGAGTACCCACCTTAGTCACACCCTGACCCAACCAAAATATATAGAAAAACAGAGATGTCTAAGGTCAGGGCGTGACACATATACCACACTTCCTTGGGCCTTATTGCTTAAAGGTACTACATGTAGAATGTAGGGGAATTGAAACAACACTATTAACAACTCTCCCCCTCCCACGCATCCAATTTCCCACAACACGGTGGAGAGGTGACTGCTATCCGGCATCCAAGGACAGCATGGACCATGCTGGTTATGTCCCAAGGATCCCAGATGGCATGGACCATGGTGGAGACTAATTTGACTTTTGTCCACCAACTTCAAACACTCTTAAAAACATAACGTTTTTTCATAGCAATTTAGATGGTGCAATGATTCCCTATACAACTCAGTGCTTGAATTCTCACATGAACTAAAAATAACATGAAGGATATAGAATTTTAGTATCCAGGAAATTACAGAGCAATTTCTACATTACCGCTTTCCCCAGTCTGTCATTGTTCGTTGTGCTTGACGTGGAGATGACGGCGCCTTTTAGTGATGCCGATGTTAGATAGGGAGGGTGCAGTCTTGACAACAGAAGCCTGTCTGGCTTTTTTTGTCATATAGAAAGTCCACATTGTAGAATATATACTGCAGATATGTTATGGACATTTTCTGAAATTACAATGAAAATTATACATGTAGCTCCCTTAATTATACCGCTTGCTATAAAACAGTCATAAGAACCCATAGTTATTTATAGAGGGGCGGAGGGTTGCTACAGTTCAACCATGAGATTAATTATTTGTTAAAAACTTGATCTCCTCACTCCCCATAAATGACATTAATAGCATCATTAACATGTAGGGTTTGCACAAACACACACACACACACACACACACACACATACACACACACACACACACACACACACACATCCCACTGTAGTGGACGGTCGGCAGGCTAATGATGTATGGAGGCAAATGTCATATCTCTGTTGGCATTGTTCGGCCTGAAGTATTCCACTCAGACGGAGGCCTGTTGAATTTTAGTACCACACAAAGGCTTCCCTTATTACACTGAACTTTTGACAGCGCGGGTTGTGGTCTGCAGTGGGTGAATACTTGACATTTCTGTGTGCTGATCTACTCTACCTTCATTTGTTGCTGTACTGTATGTACAGTTGAAGTTGGAAGTTTGCATACACCTTAGCCAATTAGGATCACCACTTTATTTTAAGAATGTGAAATGTCAGAGTAATAGTAGAGAGAATGATTTATTTCAGCTTTTATTTATTTCATCACATTCCCATTGGGTCAGAAGTTTACATACACTCAATTAGTATTTGGTAGCATTGCCTTTAAATTGTTTAACTTGGGTCAAACGTTTCGGGTAGCCTTCCACAAGCTTCCCACAATATGTTGGGTGATCTTTGGCCCATTCCTCCTGACAGAGCTGGTGTAACTGAGTCAGGTTTATAGGCCTGCTTGCTCGCACACGCTTTTTCAGTTCTGCCCACAAATGTTCTATAGGATTGAGGTCAGGGCTTTGTGATCGCCACTCCAATACCTTGACTTTGTTGTCTTTAAGCCATTTTGCCACAACTATGGAAGTATTCTTGGGGTCATTGTCCATTTGGAAGACCCATTTGCGACCAAGCTTTAACTTCCTGACTGATGTCTTGAGATGTTGCTTCAATATATCCACATAATTTTCCTTATCTCATGATGCCATCAATTTTGTGAAGTGAAGTGCAGCAAATATTCAGATATTTAGGACATCTGCCAACCAGGATGTCCTAGCCGTGTCTGAGTCCTGACTTAAGAAGACCACCAAAACCCCTGAAAATTCCATCCCTAATTAAACATTTTCTGACAAGAAAGAACTGCCAAAGTGGGCGGTGTTGCAATCTACTGCAGAGATAGCCTGCAGAATTCTGTCTTTCTATCCAGGTCTGTACCCAAACAATTCGAGTTTATACTTTTAAAAATTCACCTTTCCAGAAACAAGTCTCTCACTGTTGCCACTTGCTATAGACCACCCTCTGCCCCCAGCTGTGCCCTGAACAACATATGTGAAAAGTTTTGAGACACTGTAAAGTCCATGGAGAATAAGAGCACCTCCTCCTAGCTGCCCAGAGCACTGAGGCTAGGAAACACTGTCACCACCGATAGACCACTATAATTGAGAATTTCAACATGCATTTTTCTACGGCTGGCCATGGTTTCCACCCCCCACAGAAACTCGCCCAAGCCACCCCATTTCTCCTTCACCCAAATCCAGATAGCTGCTGTTCTGAAAGAGCTGCAAAATCTGGACCCCTACAAATCAGCAGGGCCAGTCAATCTGGACCCTCTCTTTCTAAAGCTACTGTATCTGCCAAAATTGTTGCAACCCCTGTTCCTAAAGATTGGAAAGCAGCCGCGGGCATCCCCCTATTCAAAGGGGGAGACACTCTAGACCCAATCTGCTACAGACCTATATCTATCCTACCCTGCCATTCTAAGGTCTTCGAAAGCCAAGTTAACAAACAGATCACCAATCATTTCGAATCCCATCATACCTTCTCTGCTATGCAATCTGGTTTCAGAGCTGGTCACGATATCATAACCGCAATCGATAAGAGACAATACTGTGCAGCCGTATTCATCGACCTGGCCAAGGCTTTCGACTCTGTCAATCACCTCATTCTTATCGGCAGACTCCTTGGTTTCTCAAATGACTGCCTCGCCTGGTTCACCAACAACTTCTCTGATAGAGTTCAGTGTGTCAAATCGGAGGACCTATTGTCCGGACCTCTGGCAGTTTCTATGGGGGTGCAACAGGGTTCAATTCTCAGGCCGACTCTCTTCTCTGTGTACATCAATGATGTTGCTTTTGCTGCTGCTGATTTTCTGATCCACCTCTATGCAGACGACACCATTCTGTACACTTCTGGCCGTCCTTTGGACACTGTGTTAATAACCTGTTTCGGAAACTGTTTTTTGTTTAGAATTTCGGATGACTGACGTGCCCAAAGTAAACTTCCTGTTACGCAGGCCCAGAAGCTAGGATATGGATTGGTAGTATTGGATAGAAAACATTCTGAAGTTCCCAAAACTGTTAAAAGAATGTCTGTGAGTATAACAGAACTGATATGACAGGCGAAAACCCGAAGAAAATCCATCTGGAAATACTTTTGTTTGAGGTCACAGGTTATTTCAATGGTTGCCTATTTGATATACAAATAGATAGGACCCAGTTTGCAGTTCCTATGGCTTCCACTAGATGTCAACAGTCTTTAGAAAGGCTTTCAGGCTTGGTTTTTGAAAAATGAACAAGCAGGCTTGAAGAACTCTAAGGAGTCTCTCATTAGAAAAGTGGTCTTGTTTGAGCGTAAATGAGGTGCGCGCACCTTGTTATTTATCTTCCCTATTCAACATACTATTCTCCATCTTAAATATTATAGTTTATTTAGATATTAGAGTACCTGAGGATTAATTAGAAATATTGTTTGATATATTTGGAGGAACTTCACTGGTAAATTTTTGGATTTGTTTGTATGCATGTTGAAAGAGTAGATTACTGAGATCATTGGCACCAACTAAACAGACTTTTTTGGATATAAAGAAGGACTTTATTGAGCAAAACGACCATTCATTGTGTAGCTGGGACCCTTGGGATTGCAAACAGAGGAAGATCTTCAAAGGTAAGGGATTTAATTGCTATTTGTGATTTTGTGACACCTGTGCTGCTTGAAAAAATATTTTGTTGTGGGGCGCTGTCCTCAGATAATCGTATGATATGCTTTCGACATAAAGTCTTTTTGAAATCTGACAACGCGGTTGGATTAAAAAGAAGTTAAGCTTTAAAATTATGTATGACTCCTGTATTTTCATGAATGTTTAATATTAGTATTTTTTCTTTGAATTTCGCACTCTCTAATTTCACTCTCCAATTTGCACTTTTCGCAACAAAGTACGTTCATCTCTAGGAGACAGAAAGGCGACTCCTTCCTGAGCAGTATGACGGTTGCGTGGTACCATGGTGTTTCTACTTGCGTACTATTGTTTGTACAGATGAACGTTGTACCTTTGGGCGTTTGAAAATTTCTCCCAAGGATGAACCAGACTTGTGGAGGTCTACAAAAAATGTTATCAAGCTAAGAGGGTAGGCCTTAAAATACATCCACAGGTACACCTCCAATTGACTCAAATTAGGGTCAGGGTAGCCTAGTGGTTAGAGTGTTGGACTAGTAACCGGAAGGTTGCAACTTCAAATCCCCAAGCTGACTAGGTACAAATCTGTCGTTCTGCCCCTGAACAGGCAGTTAACCCACTGTTCCTAGGCCGTCATTGAAAATAAGAATTTTTCTTAACTGACTTGCCTAGTTAAATAAAGGTAATATATATATTTTTTTTAAATTAGCCGATCAGAAGCTGCAACCTAAGTGTATGTAAACTTCCGACTTCAACTGTATAGATTATTATTTAAATTGTTATTATTATCTCTTTTTGTTTTATTTCACTTTGTCCTGCATTGTTGGAGCTCGGAGCACAACAATTTCACTGTATCCTATAATTATATCTGCAACCATGTACATGTGAATATTAAACTCTCTCCAAGGTCTTCTAGCGTCACAGAATTCCGTAGGCATTATTGTGGAGACAGACATGCTAGACAGTTTGTAGGAAAGGTTACTCTGATCTTCTTGTCCCATGCTTTATTTATCATTTGTCAAGGTCTTGTACAGCATGGGTATTGTCTTTGTTCACCTAAAGGTTTGTATACCTAAGCTTATTGTAATTCACCAATTGATCCTGTATTGTTTGGTGAAGTTTGATATAAACGAAACAGATTATTTGTGACATGGGAATATCTGAGTCATTCGCTTATACTGTTTATCAAATGGTTCTCATATCTAGACAATGGCATGTGTAGAAGTCACTGTAACCTCTTTAGGTCAATGCCGGTTGAAGGAATAGATATATTATGTGCTGAAAAACTGAAACCCCAAAACCAGACATGAAATTGGGCATATGTAGCCTAATAAGACCTCTCTACCAGACTACACTGAGTAGTCAAATGTTGGAATGAAAGGAAAGCCAGAACCTTTGAATATAGAACTACATTATTATTGAGGAGGTGAGGGGCTGACAATGACTACCCCTCTCTCCGAGTTGAGCCTGCGAGAGAGCCAGACTTGTTCATCCCTTGTTATACTGTTAATGTGTATGATTTAAGGGGAATTATGCACATCTCAATGTGCCTATAAATGATATTATTCATGCACAGGTGCTGCACTAAGCGGTTCCTGAATGATAATTAAGATAATCTTCTCTCTCTCTCTCTCTCTCCCTCCCTCCCTCCCTCCTTCCCTCTCACGGATCTACTTTGTTCTGCAATAGCTCCTGTGTCAATACCTCGCAAGACGTACAGCGGACCTTTCCCTTAGCCATTGTCAGATTTTTTTTTTTTAGCACAAAACCTCCACTAACAAGTGAGACCACATTTATGGTTTCCCCTGAGCCTCACTATATTCTAAGAAATATGTGCCAAGTTGAATTAAAGTCACCAAAAAAATGTGCGCCTGAAAACTTGGTGAGAACATTGCACGGGGAATTAGAAGAGAAGATGAAGTAGTTTAAATTCTATAGCATGAATATAAAGAACTTAGAACACTTCACATACGATAATCTTTTTCTCTCCTTTTTTCTTGGAAAAGGAATATAATTCAATTTTGAATGGTTTCCAGTGTTTGGGGATATTTATCCATTCATTCAAGCAAGACATTAAAAAGACTTTGAACATCTCATTTTTTGTCTCACTTTAGGGGCATAACAACTGTTTTGTGGGTTACTATTCCGGTTTCTATTCCAAGTTTGGAGTTAGAGCACAATATTTTTGAAAAGCAAAGTTTGAGCAGCGTCTGTTGTTGTTGATCACTTCAAGTCGTAATTCCCAATGGTGGCAACACAGTGCATGGAGGTATGACCTCCTACCTTGACTGGGAAGGAACAGTCTTCTTTATTGGGACATCGTGAACTCAAGAACGGCCAGTCAACTCATGCATTGTTTTCCAGTGAACACCTGGCACATTGAAATAACCAGAGATTACCTCCAGAAATAGAACCATGACCTACACCACGGTCATTTCCACAGTAACTCATAGATGTCGTTGTGTCCCATTATCAATTTTATATACTGTAAGGTGAAATAGACTGATAAATGACATTTTATTAAGTTACGCCAACTTAATTTAGCCTACCAACTGAACTTGTGTTCCTTCCTTGTTTGGTCTGTTTTGGGATCCTAAGACTGTTTGGTAGAGGGAGAGAGGAATACTGGCTGGCTGCTGAGGAAAACAGTGAGCGATGATTACCGTTGCGCATAGAGTGGATATCCAGCTGTATCATCTTAGCACAGCTCCTTGTTTACAAGAGTCATTTTCAGAGGAAGGCCATATTTAATTCAGTTTTCCTTTGTGTGCAAATTAGTTGTTTTGTTAGTCTTTGGTTTGGTTTGATTTGTTGTGTGTTTTGATGTGATTCTTTTTTTGGTAACCACATGTTGTCTGGCTAGCTAAGGAAGCAGTAAGGCTGGATGGTTGGATGGTTGGTTCTCCAGCTGGTTTACATTCCCAGGCTACTGTCACATCCTTTGGCCTCAAATAAGCACAGTTCTAAACACACAACACGCAACAAAACATTTATACTGTTCCTTTACCGTATGGAGCGTTACACCGAACGTCGACTAGCAGTCATTAGAAGCGGTGCTAGTTTGATATAATTTCAGAATGTCCGTTAATTGTGTAATATCAATGCATCCTCCAAAAGGATCACGTTCAAATACATTGTCTTTGTAAACGGATCGAGTTAAAATGCCATCTTTGTTTCTAAAACACATAGAAGCAAGGACGGAATTAGAGTAACAATAGTTCTCTCTAAAACCTTCCTTTCGAAATGACACTAAATGATATATATTTAAACCATGCCTTGTGGCAATGGCATGCCCTGAAATGTCTTTAATAAGGATCGGGGGGCGTTAATGGCTGGTATAGCTCCAGTTTTAAATTAGAAATAACCCAGAAGAGCTCTTGACTTATGAAAAAGGTTAGAATTAAATACAATGAATTAATCTCAATTTCCGGTTCTGAATGCATATGGGTCTGAGAGTAGTTAGGAAACAGATGATTTGATTTGATTTGAATTGAACTCCCATAGAAACCCATAGTACAAAGACAAGGCAAGTGCTTTACATTTTGCAGTAAGAAACTATTTTGGATTCTCTTATCTCAGCATAAAAGTCATTTTGTTCAACCTCTTTATGTCTTAATCTGATTATAACCATAGAAGCTGATAGGTATCTCTAGTTATATTTTTTTTAATCTATTTTCTATTTAGAGTATGGTAGTTACTGATTGTACATAGTTTGTGCAAGCCTCTTTTGAATGGTCACAGGTGTAGAATTGTTGCCAGAGGGGGACACTCCTTAATGAGCGACGAATCACTATGGAATTTGCAGCGTTCAGCAGAGAAGAGAACTCTGAAATACCCAGTACCGAATTAAGTTATTTCACACCTGTCAACAAAACATTCTGAAAAGCTTTACATCTCAGGTGAGGGTGTGTGATAAAGGTTTTCCTCTTGCACCTGCTGTTCTATACCATAATAAAACACCTTCGGGAGGCTTGATAAAAATGAAGAACAGCCGCATTTAAGTAAACGTGCAACTTCTAGGATTATTTTTTAGCAAGGTCAAAGATCAAGATCAAAATACATTAGATGGAGTATAAAAAACTCTTGGACAGGAAATTTGTTCCTTCACCAAAAGCCTTTGTTCCTTCAGCAAACCTCAGTCAATTGAGTCACTGGGTCTAAACCTTAACCATACAGGATGTCTCAGACTATTCTTGGCAGGAAAAGGTAAAAATAGAGAAGTTTCATCTGGTTTGAGTCTACGGACTACTTTACTTGGGGGTGGTTTTTCTTTTGTACGTGGGTCCTGGGCTTTTTGATTGAAGCTCAAATGGACCAGGAAATGCAAATAATCCCCATTCTGAAGATGTACAGTGACGTGATTGTGTGGCCGTAGGAATGGCTCGTGGGCTCACCACATTAAAGGCCTTGCAGAGCTACAGATGAGCAGGGACTGGGTTAAGTTAGGGGGACCGAGGAGCTTCAAAGACTTATAGGTTCGCCTTTCACATTGGAAGTGACTAGATGTGCATTTTATTAATAGCATTCATCATACTGTTGAGTTTTTTTTAGGGGGTAACCCTTTCCTTTGTTTTTTAATTGCCATGATATGTTGGCTGGTCGATGGAGGAAAAGTGAGATACTATGTTAAAGCTGAAGGGCAATAAATTATACTTTGATCGGCTATCAGGGAAACAAAGTTCGGGACAGGCATCTTGTCGAATTATAGTTGTTCATGTGCGAAAGAATAGTACAGTAGACTGCAGAGATTCAAAAATGCATGTTTTCTTTTGACTTCATTGTGTATGATATTACTTTTGGGCCGTTGTTTTACTTGTTCGTATTGCTAAAAGTAAAGCCGACATTGTTGGGTCTGGTTTTAGCATAATGTGGTGGACTTCCGTTTGCCTTTCATTCCGAATACCTCAGGACTTCATCTGCCTAATCCTACTCCTCTAGCTGAAGGAAGAGAGTATAGCCAGTCAATTCCTTCGCTCCACTTTTTCCTTTCCAGTGTAAGTACAGTCGCCTGTGTAGTGACCTTAGAATCACACGTAGAAGGCCTACATTATCCTAGATACCATGTGTTCCATAATGTCAACAATATTAGACAGACAATTCTAATTACTTACGTAATTCTCAACTTTTTTTCTTTTTTAAATAAGCATTACTGAAACGTGAAAACACTTAATTATCATGATAATATTGCAGCTTTCAAGTCATCATTTTTACCCTTTGTGATTGAAAAGTTCATCAGTATTTCAGAGGCTGATTAGCATATTATTCATTTTCCTGCTGTACACTAAACATCTCTCGCTTTTCTCCCTTGTTTTTAGAAAAAAAAATATCACGATTTAACTGCAGTAATTATTTTCAGTAGACTCTTTCCAATTGGTATTCATGGTTTTTGGAATGGGATGGGCTTGTACTCTGTATACAATCCACCACTGTAAATCCTTGTCAATCCAAAGTCAGTGTTCCATGTTATCAAGCTAACAATAACAAATGCACAGCACAAAAGAACCCTAATGAAAATTCTATAATTGACTGTGTTTAGGGAGACTCGATCATCAGTTCTGGCTTGATTTGAAGACATAATCTGTCTTTGGCTAATGCCAGACCTCTTTACTAGTGGGTACACATGTTAATAAAGTCATAACCTCTTAGCCTGTTATGCTCATCTAATGTACTTGTAATGATTAGGTTCTGAAAGAAGCCGTGCTTTATCATTGTGTTGCACAAGAGTTGACAAATCTTAAGACCTTCAACTGGAAATAATTAGTATCTATTTAAATACTGAATACTGACCATAGTGCTGAGACAGAGCTAAGCCTGTTAGCTAACAAATGTGGTGGCAATTAAACAATTTATCCCCCCTACTGTTGGCTGTTGCTTTATCACCTGAAAATTGATTACAATTCTAGGGATTGCAGTATTGGTTGACCACAAAGTTGCCAAATCTCTGCAAACGTAATGAAAAAAAAAGGCTTTTTTTAACATTTGAATTCAAACAACTGAGAAACACTCAAGTCATTTTTTTGGTCCTTTGATTTTTGTTAATTGTTTCCATGCCAGAACCCAAAGTATCTCAGGGTTTGTAGATCCCATATGAAAACTTGTGCAGACGATACTGCTAAAATTAGTTCAGACAGGCAGGCTGCTTATCGGAATGTTTTTTTCTTCTTTTTTTCCCCCTCTCCTCTTTAATTTCTTCACGTAGTTTAACATTAAAAATCAGGTCAACCTTTAAGATTTATGAGAAAAAAAATTAATGGTGTGCTATTTTTATGCAGTAGAAAGACTGTTAATTTGGTATGACCTTAGTCAAAGGCGGTGAAACAACAAACTCTTTTACTTCTTCTTCTCAAGACTAAAACCCTGGTCTCCCGTGTCGCTTTCTAAATGGATTGACATGAGTAGAAGGCCTATGCCAATGTTTCTCAAAGTCTTATCTGCAAAACTCAATACATAGGATTGCCTTCTCTCATCAGTATATGAGAGGCTCTATGAAAATAATACTCTTTCATCAAATTTCATAGCATATATGGTTTTGATTAGCATATGTATTACTTGATTGACATTTTTTGAAACTGTAAATACCCTTCAGCCTCTCAGTACTGAGAATATTTAGCCCAACGAATCTAATCATATTGCTATTCCTAAATCTCCCGTGTGCCAATGTCACAGGAAGAACTCTATCCACAGAGTCAGAATGTTTGGTCACCATGGAACCTTTGAAACCGATTGTGAAGGTTATCATTCCTTTGAGACTCTTTGTCCCTTCAGACTTTGTCATATGAAAACAGGTGCATTCCACCCGTTTCCACCGTTTACTCCCTGCATTAGAGCTCACCAATGAGGTCCCACTGGGACTTCCCTTGACGAGATCAAAACTTTTCACAGGCGAGACCTCGGTGATTCGTCGTTCAGAGGCCTCCATTGAAGCATCCCCGCAGGGGATCTTTTTTTGTGTTGCAGAGGGAGCCGAGGCCTTGGAGGGTGAAGGTGAATGTTTGGAGCGAGTGACAGAACTTGAACACTTTGTCTTTTGTTCCAGGTTGTTTCTCACCAGGCCTGTCGGCCTCAACCTGCCTGAACCACATCGCCCCTGACCTGACCTAGCCCTGCATGGCAGAGAGAGAGAAAAGGAAAAGCAACATTTTTTGGGGGGGGGGCAAACAAAACTAGGTCGATGTCACCCTACATCTCATTTTCTAATCAACCTTGATGTACACACCGTGGATCAGCCTATTTAGTTCAAACTCAGGATTAAGCATTGGTTACTTCATATGTATTCGTCATATAACCATTTAGATGTACATTTCTCCTATTAGCGTATAATGAGACAATATGCAGCTAGTGTTACTTTATCTCCATTACCTGTTCCATTTGGACCCCTTTTTTGTGTGATTTAAAAAAAGAAAATCCCCAGGGGCGTGAACCTAGTCACAGTTTTACATTGTTATTGGAATGTTAGGGGAAAAGACCCTAAACATGAGGTGGGCCTCATCCTAACATCACAGCAATGTGCTTGTTATGTACTAGGGCGGTGAATCTCGCACATGCATAGCCAAGGGTCACTCTGTTGTTAATGAGGTGTGTATGTGCCCCATGGGTAACGAACGGGAGGGAGGGAGAGTCATGCCATGCCAGACAGATTTAGACCAGGGGGCACAGGCCTTGTCTTATCTCTGTGCTTAGCCCAGCAGAAATGAAATGGCCTATAGGTTGGTTGCCTGGCGCCACGGCACCATACAACAATGCAAAACATAAACAATAGGGTAAAACACTTTACAGTTGCTTCTGTGGTCCCTAAGAGATCCGTGCACTTCAATCTCACATAATGTCTATGCGTTAATAAGCATCCTCTTTGAGAGATACAAGCCCATTGTCGAGGGAAGACAGTTAATTATGACAGCTCAAAGTGGGGCTGTCTGTCTCACTTCCTCGGAAAGAGCAGGATTGTTCATCGCACTGATAAGAAGACGAATGTCGCAAGAAATATTGTTATTTTTTCCATTGAATAGAATTGCTATTCTCCTAAATGATGCAGCCAATCTATCCTTGTTTGTTTCTTTAACCCTGTTAAATACTGTATGACATTCCTTTTGGACTCTTTCAGTGGACTGTTTAAGTCAATGGGGGATTAAGATAGGCCTTATTGGACTTGAATTGCCATGATTTGTGTTTATAATCTCAAACAAATAAGCTTTAATTTAGTAGTGGTAAACAAAAGTTATTTACAGTCTGTGGTACATTTCAGAAAACAAACTGTGGAATGGATCTGTGATGAAGACATGAAGTTCTGCTTAACCATAGCCCGAAAAGAGTCTACACACACTATAATTACTCTACTGTAATTAAAATATTTGTTTGTTATGAAAGTATAGTATTTCCAGTCTTAATAACTTATTGCAGACAGTGTTGGGTGTTTCTCTCGAAGAGAGCTCCGTATGCTGTCATGGGAGTCTAATGACAGATCCCAGTGTAAACCAGAGAACTATTGTTGCACTGTTGCAGGGATCAGAAACTCGCCCCTGCTGTTCGTGTCCTCAACCATTAAATCAAACTGGCATTAGTTTGGTACTGTAGCTTAAACGTTGCTTACCTCTGAATCTGGAAGCTGGGAAACTCTTAAGGTTGTGCTCAGGAGATCTGAATTCATCCCAGAGACTCAGCAAGTAAACGGATCATCAGGACAGATGGGAAATGGGCTTGGAGCAATACTATTTTTTTTTCTACCACCTTGCTATTCACACGGATACAGTGCAATCCAATTCAGGCTCATAGGCCCGTCACACCTGTCTAGAAGCTGGAGACTGGACCAACAAAGAAGATGAGGGAGGAGGAAAACCTCTTTTAGACTCCGCTATAAAAAACAAGAAAGGGCATGACCGTTAACATAATGTTCCACAATACATATTTCTGCAGTTTAAGTCTAACCCTAACAATGCAGTGTTTTCTAATCTCACACTTTTACTATGCATTGGAAAGACTGATTCTGTTTCCTAAAACATGTAATGTACCCCTTGCACGGACAATGTTTTCTGATCAGGTCTATTGTTAATTTCTCCTTTTTCACTCCAACTTTGTGGCAGATGTGCGGTTCTAACTTGGAGTCAACACCGAATGAGTCCCTCCACCCACCACCACCGCAGTGCTCATTCCAGATTTAGACCACGGGCCTACAGAGTTGGAATGGCTCATACCATAGAGTTAGTTAGAGGACCCAAACCTGTTATATGATGAGTCCTCTAGCTAACTCTATGGGTCATGAAGACATGCAGTGTCAAGCAGTGCTTTACAATCAAATTTCCCGATGTCAGGTCTGGAGAGACAAATAACAGCATTGTAGCTACATTCGACCTAGCTCAGCAACTTCCTGTTTTTTCACAGTAAGTGTCCCATATAGTCCAGACTTTGGCCACAGAGGAATACGTAAAGCATTATGTAAACAGTATACAGTGCCTTGCGAAAGTTTTCGGCCCCCTTGAACTTTGCGACCTTTTGCCACATTTCAGGCTTAAACATAAAGATATAAAACTGTATTTTTTTGTGCAGAATCAACAACAAGTGGGACACAATCATGAAGTGGACTGACTTTTATTGGATATTTCAAACTTTTTTAACAAATCAAAAACTGAAAAATTGGGCGTGCAAAATTATTCAGCCCCCTTAAGTTAATACTTTGTAGCGCCACCTTTTGCTGCGATTACAGCTGTAAGTCGCTTGGGGTATGTCTCTATCAGTTTTGCACATCGAGAGACTGACATTTTTTCCCATTCCTCCTTGCAAAACAGCTCGAGCTCAGTGAGGTTGGATGGAGAGCATTTGTGAACAGCAGTTTTCAGTTCTTTCCACAGATTCTCGATTGGATTCAGGTCTGGACTTTGACTTGGCCATTCTAACACCTGGATATGTTTATTTTTGAACCATTCCATTGTAGATTTTGCTTTATGTTTTGGATCATTGTCTTGTTGGAAGACAAATCTCCGTCCCAGTCTCAGGTCTTTTGCAGACTCCATTAGGTTTTCTTCCAGAATGGTCCTGTATTTGGCTCCATCCATCTTCCCATCAATTTTAACCATCTTCCCTGTCCCTGCTGAAGAAATGCAGGCCCAAACCATGATGCTGCCACCACCATGTTTGACAGTGGGGATGGTGTGTTCAGCTGTGTTGCTTTTACACCAAACATAACGTTTTGCATTGTTGCCAAAAAGTTCAATTTTGGTTTCATCTGACCAGAGCACCTTCTTCCACATGTTTGGTGTGTCTCCCAGGTGGCTTGTGACAAACTTTAAACAACACTTTTTATGGATATCTTTAAGAAATGGCTTTCTTCTTGCCACTCTTCCATAAAGGCCAGATTTGTGCAATATACGACTGATTGTTGTCCTATGGACAGAGTCTCCCACCTCAGCTGTAGATCTCTGCAGTTCATCCAGAGTGATCATGGGCCTCTTGGCTGCATCTCTGATCAGTCTTCTCCTTGTATGAGCTGAAAGTTTAGAGGGACGGCCAGGTCTTGGTAGATTTGCGGTGGTCTGATACTCCTTCCATTTCAATATTATCGCTTGCACAGTGCTCCTTGGGATGTTTAAAGCTTGGGAAATCTTTTTGTATCCAAATCTGGCTTTGAACTTCTTCACAACAGTATCTCGGACCTGCCTGGTGTGTTCCTTGTTCTTCATGATGCTCTCTGCGCTTTTAACGGACCTCTGAGACTATCACAGTGCAGGTGCATTTATACGGAGACTTGATTACACACAGGTGGATTGTATTTATCATCATTAGTCATGTAGGTCAACATGGGATCATTCAGAGATCCTCACTGAACTTCTGGAGAGAGTTTGCTGCACTGAAAGTAAAGGGGCTGAATAATTTTGCACGGCCAATTTTTCAGTTTTTGATTTGTTAAAAAAGTTTGAAATATCCAATAAACTTCGTTCCACTTCATGATTGTGTCCCACTTGTTGTTGATTCTTCACAAAAAAATACAGTTTTATATCTTTATGTTTGAAGCCTGAAATGTGGCAAAAGGTCGCAAAGTTCAAGGGGGCCGAATACTTTCGCAAGGCACTGTACATATCTGAACATTGTTTTAAGCAACAACCAGCAGTACATTGTTGAAGCACCCTCCCCAATGAGGAGTGGCTGAGGCTGAAACTGAAGAGTAGGATGAGTTTAACTCAGTAGCTGTGTCGTGAATAACTATTTGCATTGTAGTATCAACCATTAAGAACCTAAACCGACTGATTTGGGATTTTGAAATTAACTTACCATATTGTCAGACAAAGATAGTAAGCATCATAAAAGAAATGTTTAAGGAGACTTTGTTTTCAAGATATACAGTGCCAGTGCTTCACTCTTCAGACAGAAACTGATCATCACTGACCTGAAATGCTGCGGCAATGCTGCGGCAGGTCATCTTCACATGTACAGTAATATCTCTGTAACAGACTTCTGAGATATGTTGTAGATGGAAGTGTGATTGTGTATGTTTGTAAGCATTTGTGTATGGTTATTTATGTAGCTGTGGTGAAATAGCTGAAATTCATGATGCAAGCTTGTTTGCCCAGAGTGTTTTTCAGCTCATTTTCAAATGGTAATTTGCCTTATCCAAAACAAACTCGTAGAGTGTAAGTAAGTGATTATTTGCATGGCTGACAATCATTCAACATGCCTCCGGTCTTTTTCAAACTGCTCTAGTTTGTCCAGTCTTTGAAAAAAACATGCTTGGAGAGACCAAAGGCAAAAATGTGAGAGGACTATAAATGCTCCTTTCTTTGAATTATTCTTTCATTTGTCCTCTTCCATTACAAAAGAAATACACATAAAATCATATCAAATCAAATTGTATTTTGTCACATGCGCCGTAGACAACAGGTGTAGGTAGACCTTACTGTGATATGCTTACTTACATAAATGCTAGCGAAAATGTGTTGTTATCCTTTTAACAATTTTTTCATTGTTATTTCACAGGACCACGATTTCAAATTAAAAAAAACTTGCTTTCTATCGGAGGAAGTTTTTCACCTTAGTCAATTCAATTCAATGTCAATATCAATCTGAAAGGATCTGAAATAGAGGAGCTCAAAACTGTTTGAGTCCTTCATTTGCCATGCTCAGTCATCAATCAGACATTGACAAGTCGTAATTTAATAAGGACTGACCTGGGCTAGCAGGAAGCCGGGCTGGCAGACAATACAAACTCATTTATCGCTGTGGAAGCATGCTGGCATAGAGCTCATTTCTTGGTTTTCACTGTTGGGAGTTTAGGGCTGGGGTTGACCTGTGCCACGGTGGACATACTGCAAGATATTAATGTTTACAGGTTAACTTGGATTATTAGACATTGTTAGAGAGCAAAGGTAAGACCAGATTTTCTCATGTGAGATTCCAACTAATTTATTTAGTTCTTTGGAATGTTGAGGTTCAGGAATATCTGAATTGGAACTCAGAATGGTGTCTGTAACCATGGCAGCAGGCATGATATCATGTTTGAACCATTTCCCCATGCATGTGAAGCACAAAGGTTTACCAAGGTACTTCATGAATTTGATATGATATTGTTTTAGAATAATTTAGCAAATCAAGAAGCGCCTGCACCTCTGGGTTTTTATTCATGTCTGAAGGTTGCTGATAACGAGACGAAGTAGTGAGCTGGCATGAAAGTAGAATGGTAGAATGAAAGACGAAGACAAGCCCAAGGAGTATTACAGTAGGTTATTACAGTCTAGATTCTGGCTATACAGTGAATTCGGAAAGTACTCAGACCACTTGACTTTTCCACATTGTGTTACATTACAACCTTAATCTAAAGTGGATTAAATAGTTTTTTTCCTTTTCTAAATTTGCACACAATACCCCATAATGACAAAGCAAAAACAGTTTTTTAGATTTTTTTTGCAAATGTATTAAAAATATAAAACAGAAATATCACATTTACAGTGCCTTGGGAAAGTATTCGGCCCCCTTGAACTTTGCGACCTTTTGCCACATTTCAGGCTTCAAACATAAAGATATGAAACTGTATTTTTTCAAACTTTTTTAACAAATCAAAAACTGAAAAATTGGGCGTGCAAAATTATTCAGCCCCTTTACTTTCAGTGCAGCAAACTCTCTCCAGAAGTTCAGTGAGGATCTCTGAATGATCCAATGTTGACCTAAATGACTAATGATGATAAATACAATCCACCTGTGTGTAATCAAATCTCCGTATAAATGCACCTGCACTGTGATAGTCTCAGAGGTCCGTTAAAAGCGCAGAGAGCATCATGAAGAACAAGGAACACACCAGGCAGGTCCGAGATACTGTTGTGAAGAAGTTTAAAGCCGGATTTGGATACAAAAAGATTTCCCAAGCTTTAAACATCCCAAGGAGCACTGTGCAAGCGATAATATTGAAATGGAAGGAGTATCAGACCACTGCAAATCTACCAAGACCTGGCCGTCCCTCTAAACTTTCAGCTCATACAAGGAGAAGACTGATCAGAGATGCAGCCAAGAGGCCCATGATCACTCTGGATGAACTGCAGAGATCTACAGCTGAGGTGGGAGACTCTGTCCATAGGACAACAATCAGTTGTATATTGCACAAATCTGGCCTTTATGGAAGAGTGGCAAGAAGAAAGTCATTTCTTAAAGATAACCAAAATTGAACTTTTTGGCAACAATGCAAAACGTTATGTTTGGCGTAAAAGCAACACAGCTGAACACACCATCCCCACTGTCAAACATGGTGGTGGCAGCATCATGGTTTAGGCCTGCTTTTCTTCAGCAGGGACAGGGAAGATGGTTAAAATTGATGGGAAGATTGATGGAGCCAAATACAGGACCATTCTGGAAGAAAACCTGATGGAGTCTGCAAAAGACCTGAGACTGGGACGGAGATTTGTCTTCCAACAAGACAATGATCCAAAACATAAAGCAAAATCTACAATGGAATGGTTCAAAAATAAACATATCCAGGTGTTAGAATGGCCAAGTCAAAGTCCAGACCTGAATCCAATAGAGAATCTGTGGAAAGAACTGAAAACTGCTGTTCACAAATGCTCTCCATCCAACCTCACTGAGCTCGAGCTGTTTTGCAAGGAGTAATGGGAAAAAAATTTCAGTCTCTCGATGTGCTAAACTGATAGAGACATACCCCAAGCGACTTACAGCTGTAATCGCAGCAAAAGGTGTCGCTACAAAGTATTAACTTAAGGGGGCTGAATAATTTTGCACGCCCAATTTTTCAGTTTTTGATTTGTTAAAAAAGTTTGAAATATCCAATAAATGTCGTTCCACTTCATGATTGTGTTCCACTTGTTGTTGATTCTTCACAAAAAAATACAGTTTTATATCTTTATGTTTGAAGCCTGAAATGTGGCACAAGGTCGCAAAGTTCAAGGGGGCCGAATACTATCGCAAGGCACTGTAAATAAGTAGACAGACCCTTTACTCAGTACTTTGTTGAAGCACACCTGTATTTGGAGAGTTTCTCCCATTCTTCTCTGCAAATCCTCTCAAGCTCTGTCAGATGGGATGGTGAGCGTTGCTGCACAGCGATTTTCAGGTCTCTCCAGAGATGTTCGGTGAGGTTTAAGACCGGGAATCTTTGCCCCAGTCTGAGGTCCTAAGAGCTCTGGAGCAGGTTTTCATCAAGGATCTCTCTGTACTTTGCTCCGTTCATCTTTCCCTCGATCCTGACTAGTCTCCCAGTCCCTGCTGCTGAAAAACATTTCCACAACATGATGCTGCCACCACCATGCTTCACCGGTGGGATAGTGCCAGGATTTCTCCAAACGTGACGCTTGGCATTCAGGCCAAATAGTTCAATCTTGGTTTCATCAGACCAGAGAATCTTGTTTCTCATATTCTGAGATTTCTTTAGGTGCCTGTGCCTTTTACTGAGGAGTGGCTTCCATCTGGCCATAAAGGCCTGATTGGTGGATTGCTGCAGAAATGACTGTCCTTCTGGAAGGTTCTCCCATCTCCACAGAAGCTCCACAGGAGCTCTTTCAGTGAAGATTGGGTTCTTGGTCACCTCCCTGACAAAGGCCTATCTCCCCCCTATTGCTCAGTTTGGCCAGGCAGCCAGCTTTAGGAAGATACTTGGTGGTTCCAAACTTCCTCCATTTAAGAATGATGAAGGCCACTGTGTTCATGTGGACCTTCAATTCTGCCAAAAGGTTTTGGTACCCTTCCCCAGAACTGTGCCTCGACACAATCCTGTCTCGGAGTAATATGGACAATTCCATCAACCTCATGGCTTGGTTTTTGCTCTGACATGCACTGTTAACTGTGGGACTTTATATAGACAGCCTTTACAAATGATGTCCAAACAACTGAATTACCACAAGTGGACTCCAATCAAAGTGTAGACACATTTCAAGGATGATCAATGGAAAGTCCATTTTGAGTCTCATAGCAAAGGGTCTGCATACTTATGTAAATAAGGTATTTATGTTTTTTTTTTTTTTTTTTTAATCCAACAAACTTGTTTTCGCATTGTCATTATGGGGTATTGTGTATTGATTGATGAGGAAAAAAATCTATTTAATACATTTTTGAATAAGTCTGTAACGTAAAAAAATGTTGAAAAGCGAAGGGGTCTGAATACTTTCCGAATGCACCCGTATGTTGTATTACTTTTGACATTTTTTGTCTTCTAAAACAAAACAATTGTAACAGTTTAATTTGACTGGACAACTCCTTAGATGACTTTTAGCTTCCTATATAAGATGAAAAGTACACTTATGAATATGCTTGCTTCAAGCTGCTAACCCCTCTGCTCTTTCTTCAATTGTGTACACTCTTTCTCTATTTATACCCAGGAGACTAAATTGCCTCAGGCATAGCTCTAGGTGATCCTGTGTAGACATTACCCTTACTGTAGCCTTCCTCACACATTAGCATACCACTCCCCTTCTATTGTCTGCTCTCCTTGTATTGTCATATATTCTGCCACTCAGTTAAAGATAGATAATGGTATTACAGCTTTATGACAATTTCATTTCCAGTGGGTGATTGCTGTACACTATACTGTATATGCTCAATTTTTGAAAAAAATGATCCTTTTATGTCTGGTCAGTTTCACCTGTCCTCGTTATTGTCTCCATCCCCTCCAGGTGTCGCTTGTTTTCTCCGGTGTATTTATCCCTGTGTTTCCTGTCTCTCTGTGCCAGTTTGTCTTGTATGTTTCCAAGTCAACCAGCGTTTTCCCGTTCTCCTGCTTTTTGCATTCTCCTTTTTCTAGTCCTCCCGGTTTTGACATACTGTAGATTCACCTTTTGCCCTTTGTCCAAAGGTCAGAGTTTGCTTACCTCCCACACATACAGTAGCAGCCAGACTGCCATAGCATGTCTCTCTGTTACCAAAACTGTGTAAAATGTAAAAATGTGTACATAATATGCATATTTCATTATTCTACCATGGTTTTCTCCAGAGACAGAACAAAAGTAGTGTTCCTCATGGGAGTTGCATTTTCTTCAGTTTTTGTTTTTTTATTTTCTCTCCCATCTCACAGGGGAACTGAAGGCAAACTGGAATTCACCCAGCATATTTGGACTCTTTAAATAAGGATATGAATGGTTTTGCTTTTGTCAGACTGATCAGAGTTTGCCCACAGACACCGAGACAGTTTTCTGATTACGATGCCAGAAGAATCAGTAGGAAGAAAGTCCTTACGAGATGCCATTGGGACACAGTGGAGAGAGTGAACTGTGTTACGATGAGCCACTGATACTCTTTGACTGCTGGGGTTGGCTGTAATGTAATGGCTGTAATGTGGATTTTAATGTGTTGTAATGATATGCTTTTACGTGCAACAAGAGTCTTGATGTTTTCTGTTTGGCTGGCTGGCTGGCAGAGGATCGGCTGCACTTGAGCAAGGCGCCTTCACCTGTAACATGACAGCGGCAATGAGGACGAGGATAGTGTTGATGTGGCGAAGTGACACCTCTGGTGTAATGACAGCTTCGGTATTAACCTGATTGTTAATTAAATAACCTTGTTTGCTCTGCTCAGGCAGGCTTTGTAGCTTATAAACATTGGGGTGCATCATGTGGCACAGTCGACTGAAGTAGCGCATTATTACAATGATGAGTCATGATCACAGAGAGTGGTCCGCTGCATTTTGACATCTAGGTTACATGCATTTTAGGTGCCCAACGTGCAACCGGGCAGGCTCCATGGTCAGTTTGAACATGAGATGTGAATGTTGTGCAGTGCCTCGGTCTGTGTTCTTGCCTGGCATCTTCTCTCTTCTCCTTCACTCAAAGCCCAACTCTCGCCAGTTCAGTCCAGTGTAAATCATTGGCATTTGTTGATTAGTGAATGCCATGGGGAAGACTTGTGATTATTACCAATAAAGGGAATTAGATCAAATGATTTTTAGACTTCGGGAATTTGTGTTTTAATCAAATTTGAGATAAAGCCATCAGTGAAATTGCCGTTGATTTATAAATAAGATAATTGGTGGGTGGCATTCCTCCTAAGTAGCTCTCACTGGCACAGAGAGCATCGTTTTATTGCTTAGTCAAACCTCCTCATTCAATTTAAAAATTGCCTATTGAGTGGAATTCTCTCCGGACATGCCAGACACTACTATCCTTAATAACTTTGTACAAGTACTTCCTTGTCTACTTCAGACAAGAGAGGATTTGAGCAGTTAGAACTCTATCCTTTACTATGAGCTCCAATTCATCACCAAGAATCTCTCTTCCTGGGCCTTTTCATTTGTGTGGTGTGGCTTTTGGCAATAATGGCAGATATTTATAATATGGATGTAAGGCACTGGCAATAACACCTTTGTTTTACAAACACGAAACAAACAACCGTGTCTTTCGTTCAGATAAATAACCCACGGTGAAAGGGGGAATTTCCAAATCATACAATAACACAATGTGGATACATATTACCGTCCTACTGTACATGCACCTTTGTTTTGCGTTGTATATTTGTGCCCTTGCTTGTTTGCGTAAGTTCATTTGAGATGTGTGTGTTGAGTCGATTCTGTCTCAACAAAAAGGATCCTTGTTTGCCTTTATATTTGCTAAACAAAATGATTGCTTGTGTTGGTTTCTCTCAGAAGGCTGGGCTGGCCCACATCTCATCTTTCCAGCTGCTTTGTGTTAATGTGGAGTAGAGAGTAGGAGGACAGTGACACAAGCATTAATAGTTCACATTCTTCTGACTATCACACAGTGTCTTTGTGAAACCGGGATCTAGGTAATGTGTTTGTCAACTGCAGTCTATTGCAGTGATCTTCTTGTAGTGCTGAGAAATAACAAATGTTTGAATTGGGTGGCAATCAACTTCATAACTTTGTTGGCAGTTTTTAAAAAAAAACTTCATTTAACGAGGTAAGTTAGTTGAGAACAAATTCTTATTTACGATGACGGCCTACCCAGGCCAAACCTGGATGACACTGGGCCAATTGTGCGCCGCCCTATGGGACTTCCAATCACAACCGGATGTGATACAGCCTGGATTTGAACCAGGGACTGTAGTGTCTCCTCATACACTGAGATGCAGTGCCTTAGACTGCTGCGCCACTCGGGAACAGTTCTTGTAATAAGGAAGGAGTTTCCTAACTTGAACTCCACATCTGACTTAAATTCCAGGCAAAATCCCTATTGACATCAATATAAGATTTACAGGAGCACACAAGTTAAATGCACATACTTCAAGTCAAGATTCAGCCCATATTACATACACATGTGCATTCACACCACTTGAGTATTTCTTCTGTCTTATCTGGTGTCCTGAATTAATTTAATCTCTCTCTCTCTCTCTCTCTCTCTCTCTCTCTCTCTCTCTCTCTCTCTCTCTCTCTTTCTTTCTCTCTCTCTCTCTCTCCCTCTACAATGGCTCCTTGCTGTCCCTGGCCGTGCTGCTGCTCCAGTTTAAACTTTTCTGCCTGCGGCTATGGAACCCTGACCTGTTCACCGGACGTGCTTCCTTGTCCCAGACCTGCTGTTTTCGACAGCGGAGAGATTTTCCTAGCCACCGTACTTCTGCACCTGCATTGCTTGCTGTTTGCGGTTTTAGGCTGGGTTTCTGTATGGCACTTTGTGACATCAGCTGATGGTGTTGATAGTCTAAGAATCAAGTTACCTGGGCGGCAACACATAACATATAATTAATATTCCTATGTTAAAACCCATTTCAACCCATTGCTTTTGACAGATATAGCAGAGCACTACAAACACTTGTCATTTGAGAACAGTGCTAAGTCTGTTAGCTGTGATTCCTGTGACAGCATCCTTTTCACCATGGGACACATTTTTGGCACATGTTAATTTCTCCCTGAATAATATCCTTGACTGTAATAGTGAATGAAACACCTTCTGATATTGATTGTAGAGGGGCAAATGAGATCTCCCATTTGCCTGTCTACAGTATGAGGCCACTCTCTGCCTCAGTCAAAAACCAGGTTTCAAGCCCATGGAAAGTCTCAGGCCGGACTGGAGCACTAAGTAGAAATCCCCAGTTGTCTGTGTATTCTACCACTCGGTTGGTGTCAGAAGTGAGAGCACCAAGTAGAAATCATCCATTGTCTGTGTATTCTACCACTCAGTTGGTGTCAGAAGTGAGAGCACCAAGTAGAAATCCCCCATTGTCTGTGTATTCTACCACTCAGTTGGTGTCAGAAGTGGGAGCGCGTTCTGTCACTATACACTTAGTGCTCTGTGAGTGAGTTGGCCGAGTCTTCCTATTCCCAGCTGTGCTTGAACCCCCTGGTGCTTGTAGGTGTAAATCACCTGGAAACGTCCATGTCTGAGAGGTATCAGCAGAGAGCAGAGTGGTGGCCTCAGGAGGATTCCTGCTGTGGGGAGGTCTACCCGCTCGGCTCAGCACAGGATTACAGGTCTGGAGCAACACTATGACACTATACTGTACAAGCTGCTTCCAATCCAATTCACCTACTACCTTGCACACAAAGGATTTTAGACACAAGAGACACACGTGCTTGCACACACACACACACACACGTGCACACGTGCACACACGATCATGCACACACACACCGTTTAGGTCAATCCAATGCATTCCAGTCAGCTTTAACCTACAATATTTTATATTAGCTATGCTAGCTTTTTTCAGGCAAACTTTTTGTCAGAGCAAAAGTAAGTTGAACATCACAGCATCATTGGGAGGCATGGATCCAATGCCATTAGAATGTAGAATGTATGATGTAAGATGGCTGAGATTTTACTTGCTCCTAACCAACAGTGATATTTTGTTCATTTTTTGTGTTGTTTGTAAGTTATTTTTTAAACTTATTTTGTACATAATGTTGCTGCTAACATCTCTTATGACCAAAAATAACTTCTGGACATCAGAACAGCTATTACTCACCACAAACTGGTAGAAGCTTTTTTTTTGAGTCTGACGAGTCCGACGTGAAGGATATACTGCTTTCCCGGGAACAGGCCCAAATCCCCATCATTTGCGTGAAGAGAAGATGGAGAAAAAGGGGGCGGAGGTCAGGCTGCCTTCTGAGAATTCGTAGGCGAGCGAGTAAACCCCCACTGCCATCCATTCTATTGGCAAACATGCAATCATTGGGAAAAAAAAACGATGACCTACGAGCAAGATTAAACTACCGAGGGATATAAAAAAATATTATATCTTATCTTAGAGTCGTGGCTGAACGACGACATGAACAACATACAGCTGCCGGGTTTTACACTGTTTCGGCAGGATAGAACAGCAGCTTCTGGTAAGACAAGGGGTGACGGTCTATGTATAACAGCTGGGGCGGCAGGGTAGCCTCGTGGTTAGAGCGTTGGACTAGTAACCGGAATGTTGCAAAATAAAATCCCAGAGCTGACAAGGTACAAATCTGTCGTTCTGCCCCTGAACAGGCAGTTATAACCAACTGTTCCTAGGCCGTCATTGAAAATAAGAATTTGTTCTTAACTGACTTGCCTAGTTAAATAAAGGTAAAATCAAAAAATAAAAATAAAAAATATCTAAGAAAGTCGCAAGGTTTTGCTCGCCTGAGGTAGAGTATCTCATGATAAGCTGTAGACCACACTATCTACCTAGAGAGTTTTCATCTGTATTTTTCGTAGCTGTCTAAATACCACCATAGACCGTTGCTGGCACTAAGACCACACTCAATGATATACCGCCATAAGCAAACAGGAAAACACTCATCCAGAGGCGGTGCTCCTAGTGGCCGGGGACTTTAAATCAGGGAAACTTTAGTTTGTTTCACCAAATTTCCACCTGCATGTTAAATGTGCAACCAGGGGGGAAAAAACTAGACCACCTTTACTCCACACACAGAGACATGTACAAAGCTCTCCCTCACCCACCGTTTGGAAAATCTGACCAAAATTCTATCCTCCCGATTCCTGCTTACAAGCAACAATTAAAGCAGGAAGCACCAGTGACTCGATAAATAAAAAAGTGGTCAGATGAAGCAAGTGCTAAGCTACAGGACTGTTTTGCTAGCACAGACTGGAATATGTTCCGGGATTCTTCCAATGGCATTGAGGAGGAGTACACCACGTCAGTCACTGGCTTCATCAAAAAGTGCATCAATGATGTCATCTCCACAGCGACTGTGCGTACATACTCCAACCAGAAGCCATGGATTATAGGCCACATCAGGGTAGAGCTGCCGCTTTCAAGGAGCGGGACTCCAACCCAGAAGCTAATAAGAAATTCCGCTATGCCCTCCGACGAACCAACAAACAGATTAAGCATTAATCTATTCTATTACACCGGCTCCGACACAGGTCAGATGTGGCAGGGCTTGCAAGCCATTACAGACTACAAAGGGAAGCACAGAGTCGAGAGCTGCCCAGTGACACGAGGATACCAGACGAGCTAAATTACTGACATGCTCGCTTCGAGGCAAGTAACACTGAAACATGCATGAGAACATCAGTTGTTCCAAATGACTGTGTGATCACTCTCTCCACAGCTGATGTGAATAAGACCTTTAAACAGGTCAACATTCACAAGGCCGCAGGGCCAGACGAATTACCAGAACGTGTACTCCAAACATGCGCTGACCAACTGGCAAGTGTCTTCACTGACATTTTCAACCTCTCCCTGTCTGAGTCTGTAGTACCAACATGTTTTAAGCAGGCCACCATAGTCCCTGTACGCAAGAACATTAAGGTAACCTGCTTAAATGACTACTGACCCATAGCTCTCACATCTGTAGCCATGACACACATCAACACCATTATCCCAGAAACCCTAGACCCACTTCAATTTGCATACCCCCCTAACAGATACACAGGTGATGCAATCTCTATTGCACTCCACACTGCCCTTCCCCACCTGGACAAAAGGAACACCTATCTGGGAATGTTATTCATTGACTACAAGTCAGCGTTCAACACCATAGTGTCATCAAGGATCGTCACTAAGAGGACCCTGGGACTAAACACCTCCCTCTGCAACTGGATCCTGGACTTCCTGACGGGCCGCCCCCAGGTGGTGAGGCTAGGTAACAACATCTCCACCCCGCTGATCCTCAACACTGGGGCCCCACAAGGGTGCGTTCTGAGCTCTCTCCTGTACTCCCTGTTCACCCACGACTGCGTGGCCATGCACGCCTCCAACTCAATCATCAAGTTTGCGGACAACACTACAGTGGTAGGCTTGATTACCAACAACTACAGATAGACAATCGAGAGCAATCTGTCGGGCTGTATCACCGCTTGGTACGGCAACTGCTCCGCCCAGAACCGTAAGGCTCTCCAGAGGGTAGTGAGGTCTGCACAACGCATCACCGGGGACAAACTACCTGCCCTCCAGGACACCTACACCACCCGATGTCACAGGAAGGCCATAAAGATCATCAAGGACAACAACCACCCGAGCCACTTCCTGTTCAACCTGCTATCATCCAGAAGGCAAGGTCAGTACAGGTGCATCAAAGCAGGGACCGAGAGACTGAAAAACAGCTTCTATCTCAAGGCCATCAGACTGTTAAACAGCCACCACTAACATTGAGTGGCTGCTGCCAACACACTGACTCAACTCCAGCCACTTTAATAATGGAAATTGATGGAAATTGATGTAAAAATATATCACCAGCCACTTTAAACAATGCTACTTAATATAATGTTTACATACCCTACATTACTCATCTCATATGTATATGTATATACTGTACCCTATATCATCTGCTGCATCTTTATGTAATACATGTATCACTAGCCACTTTAAACTATGCCACTTTGTTTACATACCCTACATTACTCATCTCATATGTATATACTGTACTCGATACCATCTACTGCATCTTGCCTATGCCGTTCTGTACCATCACTCATTCATATATCTTTATGTACATATTCTTTATCCCTTTACACTTGTGTGTGTATAAGGTAGTAGTTTTGGAATTGTTAGGTTAGATTACTCATTGGTTATTACTGCATTGTCAGAACTAGAAGCACAAGCATTTCGCTACACTCACATTAACATCTGCTAATCATGTGTATGTGACAAATACATTTGATTTGATTTGAATTTGACGACCTGCACTTTCACTGGCTGTTGTCATATCGATCCCGTTAACGGGATCTAAGCCCTAAGAAGTTTTAAGTGATAATGCCCGAGAAGCTGGTGTTAGGAGGATATATTGGCATGGGTGTTGTTAGGCCCGAGACAAAGTCTCCAAACACCAACTTCGAGGGCATTATTACTTTTATACAATGGGTAACCAACATATTAAAATAATGATTGACATATTTTAATTGAAAACGTTATTTTGATGAATTTATTCATACTATTTCATCCTTCCACAAGATTTAGTCCAGAAAGAAATCTAGGGTTGCTACCCAATCCGGCTGGTCGTTCGTTCTATCTGTTCTGTTGCTAGAGACGGGACCCAGTAGTTCAGTCTTTTGGTTCTGTATCTATGGACACGACCCAGTCATTCGTTCTAAATGTTTCATTACAATGCTGTCTGGCAACGTTCTTATCCCTTGCTTTGCTTGCTAGCCAACTAAGGATAATTTACAGTCACGTCAAAAAGTGCAGCCAGAACAACAGCAAAGTAGTTGTTTCCTAGTGACATTTATTTGGATACATCCATAACAATGAGCTAATGCAGCACGATTTTGCCTGGCATAAAAAGAATGTGCTCACTCGTCAGGACACTGTTGTTCAGAAGAGATAGCCAGCAACACAGCTAACACAATCACTTCAAACGGAAGCTGGAAAGATTGAAAACTAGCTGCACTTCGTTTCGTAAAAAATAAATGTACATTTCTTTGTATAGTGTATATCCATAAAAATTATGTCAGCTGATTCATGATTTCGACTGGCTGACAAACGCTGCAGGCCTGTCTGTCTAGTCCCAACTCCCAACACGTTCATTACTATGGGACCGCTGGAGGTCGAAATTTAATGTTGAAGTAATGTTTCAAATGTTGGAGAGACAGACAGCAAGGTTTATACAAATCTCCACTGTTGAAAACTAAATGTTGGTCTAAATGAAATGTGAGATAACGTCTAGATACTTTTTATAGTGGTGATCAACTTTATAAAGTGCCTGGCTGGGCTGATGAGTCAAATGGAACAGAGTAAATATGCATTTAGCCGGTGGTAACTTCTGGAATAGACACCGGCTGGAATGCGGTTTTAACCAATCAGTATTCAGGATTAGACTCACCTGTTGTATAAAGTTGACTAAACAACTACTGATTTAGAACCATGGAGTTACTGCAAGTCAGCACAAAGACAACAGGAGCACTACCTCCGCTATTCCAGCCCATTTCAACTTAATACACAAAAAAAGAATAATTAAAGATCATGTGGCTGTCCATCGTACTGATTTCTGTGTGTATGTGTGCGTGCAAGTTGACTCACCCTACTTGTAGACTAGTTGAAAGGCCAATTCTATCCTCCTCGCTTTCATGTTGGCAAAACGGTCTATGGATATGTCATACAGTACGCTTTTGGTTTTTGTTTTCATCAGCTACCTAGCTAAAATGCTCACTACCCTAACTACCTCGCATGGGCAACAATGAACCAGCTAAGTTGGCTAGCTAGTTAACCGGAGACTACTAGGCTACATATTGAACTTCAATCGTCTCAGGCCAGCGGCACAATATATTAATTTATGGTTACATCAGAATCGCCATTATAATCATTGGCCTGTACAGAGAATTAAGTCAAAATCCACATTGCCATCCATGGCTTAGGAAAGTGTCAATTTAGCACGCTAGCTACTGCAGGACATCAACACAAGCAGACCAGAAACAGACAAGTTTTTCTGAAAATTATGACAGTGATGACGTTTTGCTTAGGATTTGACTCGATTGGTGGGAAGCCAAATCAAACTGATGGGGGACATTTTGCATTTTCAGGACAACCTACAGCTGAGTTCAGCTCAAGGCTGATTGGCTAATTATTTATTATTATTTTTTAATCAAGGGAGGCCAACTGCTTGCTGGCATCCATCAACCAAATGCTACGGTGGCAACGTGTCATACTCTTTTGGTGCAGACAGCATCAGATACATGGGATACACATACTGAGAGAGGGGGGGGCGCTGTTTCTCTCGCTCGGATGATTTCTCAGGTGAGATTCAGCCATTTGTGAATTGACTGAAAATTCTGAAAACACAGAGAGAAGATATATATTTTTATATTTTTATTGGCCACTGCCAAGGGTGTGCCTCAATCTCAAGGGAATATATTGAATAATGTGTACCTGGAACCTATCAATAATACAAAGTCAAATACATACTGTAGAGATAATAAGCAGTATATATTTTCTATCGTTCTCCCCATTTATAAGTCATTCTACATTCATTTGCATAATCTGCTTGCTTACAAAGTGAATCAATTTGATTCTGTGCATTTATGGCTGAACTAAATTTCCCAATCAGGATAGACACTGCACAAGAACTCATCAAGCATTTGAAATCAACAACATGGAAAATATGAATCTTGAAAAATGAAAATGATTCTGATACCCACCTCCCCTCCTCCTCCCTCCATCCCCCACAGTCTACTTGGCTGTGTAATCTACTAAAGATTAAAAATTACTATCATAAAACAGACATTCCCTGAAAGTAATCCCCCCTTCCTGAAAAGGGGAGGGAAAAATCTGCACCAAAGCCTTTGCTTCTAGTTATGTCAGACTGTATTTTAAACAGTTCTAATCATATACCTTTGTGGACACTTAATTAAAATTACAAAACCAATTTTAATCTGCAGTCCAATTAATATGCAAATATATGCAAATGTGGTAAAACAAGGTGGTGATTAAGTTAAGGACACTCTTTTTCATGTCTCCTTTAAGTGTGAAAACAAACCATCCTTTTCCCCGAGACTAGTTCTGATGGATTGTGATGCTTACTGGCTGCATGCTGGGCTGAGTAAAATAACCTTTCCAAGTATCATTTCAAAAAGGGGAAACAGCGAACCAAAGTGACACAGTTATTCGGTGCCTGTGTCCCTCCCTAATCCAAACATCAAGTCATTTTACACACATCATGGTAATTCTCTTAAGGTCAGTACAAAGTTGCACGTCTACATCGGCCATTTCGCAAAAGGGCTATTTGAAATGCAATATTTTTTCCAGGCTTGAGTTGAGAGAGAGAGTTGACAATTCTAAAGAGGATATGTTAATTCTAATTAGATCTTAAAGATAGACTTTCAAAGTCATATCTGTAGGGAGGAATGTACATAACAGGTAATGAATGTGAGTGGGTATTAAATAACTTTCTGTTGGAAAAAGCAGGAGACACACATTAGCCAGATCTAGATGAGGGTAGGTCATGCAACTTTTAAGATTGTTACTCTAGTTAATTTCCTACTTTTGGTTGAACATTGGCTACATATTATGATTTTTCTTCATGAAGGCAGCTTCAGCACACAATGTTAATCAGTGAATAAAAAGTGCATCTGTAATATATTCCTAAAAGATAAGAATAATTAGACCCATTACTGATAAAACTGCCAAAACAGTCCAAACACTCTTGAAAATGAAACATTGAGTCGTGCTAAGATATTCACTTTTTCAGCAAGTATTGTCCGTCTTCAGTAACATAATTGCCTGTTGTGTGGAGGATTCATTCCAATTAACTTTGTTAAGGTTCCTTTTTCTCAAACACTTCAAACTTCGCCCCTTAATTTAAGAAAAAAAATTACTCAAAAGCAAGTTTCGAATTGTAATGTAAAAGCAGTGTTTATTCAGCTGGCTAATGTAATCCAATCAAATCCAATTTTATTTGCCACATGTGCCGAATGCAACAAGTGTAGAGAGGCTGTTGTCCTGGCACCACACGACCACTTCTCTGACCTCCTCCCTACAGGCTGTCTTGTCATTGTCGGTGATCAGGCCAACCACTGTTATGTCATCGGCAAACTTAATGATGGTATTGGAGTCATGCCTGGCCATGCGGTCATGAGTAAACAGGGAGTACAGTAGGGGTCTGAGCACGTACCTCTGGATCAAATGAAATCACATTTTCAAATCAAATTTTATTAGTCACATGTGTCGAATACAACAGGTGAAATGAATACCTTACAGTGAAATGCTTAGTTACGAGCCCCTAACCAATAATGCATAAAAAAAAATACAAATAAGAATAAGAAATACAAGTAACAAGTAATTAAAAGCAGCAGTAAAATAACAATAGCGAGACTATATACAGGGGGGTAGCGGTACAGAGTCAATGTGTGGGGGAACAGGTTAGTTGAGGTAATAGGTACATTCATGCAAATGCTGCCATCAATCCACGGTTTCTGGTTTAGGAATGTTTTAATCGTTGCTATGGGTACGACATCGTCAATGCATTTTCTAATGAACTCGCTCACCGAATCAGCATATTCGTCAATGTTGTTGTTGGACGCAATGCGGAACATATCCCAATCCACGTGATCAAAGCAGTCTTGAAGAGTGGAATCAGATTGGTCGGAGCTTCTTGTTTTAGTTTCTGTCTGTAGGCTGGGAGCAACAAAATGGAGTCGTGGTCAGCTTTTCCGAAAGAAGGGCGGGGGAGGACCTTATATGCGTCGCGGAAGTTAGAATAACAATGATCTAGGGTTTTACCAGCCCTGGTTGCGCAATTGATATGCTGATACAATTTAGGGAGTCTTGTTTTCAGATTAGCCTTGTTAAAATCCCCAGCTACAATGAATGCAGCCTCAGGATATATGGTTTCCAGTTTGCATAGAGTCAAATAATTTCCCCCTTCCTGGTTGGATATTTTCTCAGGTTTTTGCCTGCCATATGAGTTATGTTATACTCACAGACATCATTCAAACAGTTTTAGAAACTTCAGAGTGTTTTCTATCCAAATATACTAATAATATGCATATATTAGCAACTGGGCCTGAGTAGCAGGCAGTTTACTCTGGGCACCTCTGGGCACCTTATTCATCCAAGCTACTCAATACTGCCCCCAGCCATAAGAAGTTAATTAAGTCGAAAAACATTAACTTGCTTGACAATGCTGCAGGTCATATAACTATTTTTACATTAATATTTTCTTTGTGGACTTCACCGGACAGATGTTGCTCTCCAATTCTGTGATGGAACTAATGTATGTGTAGTTGAATTTATTCCACCACTGTGTGACAGTTGTCTTTTTGCTGTCACTGGCCTTATTGTATATCACGGTGGCGTATGAACGAATGGGTTATAGAGAATACAACGCAATTATCGCAACATAGGTTGTAATATGGCTCCTTTACTGGCTTGGCTTCCTCTGTGATTTTACCCACACACCGCTACTGGCCCTTGGTTATATGTATCATCACTAAGGTTCATCCTTGCTCTTAGCTGAGGTCATCGTTTTTGGCAATTTGATGTGAAGGTTCTGAATCATTGCAGAGTTCCGGAATCGTTGTAGGGTTCCTACTGACTATCCTGCAGCTGGGGTACAGAATAAACTTTATTTTTTACTCACAGACTATAATGAATACAGCTTTGGCAAAGTCTGATAGCTTGACATGTCAAAGACATTCTCAAACACAATTGTTTGATGCAATTATAGTGAAGTCAGGGCAGAATTCTGTAGACTTTGAGGGAAACATAATATTATGGAAATATTTCTTTGGTGTGGTCTGGAAAGTTTTTGAAAAACATTTGGAAGCATTTTCCTCATAAAATACTTAACTATTTAAGTGACAGGATACTGTTTCTTGGTTTTTGGTCCTCTTTTGTCTCAAAGTATCGGGAAAAGAGTTAGTTGGCAATAGAAAGATACAATTTTGACTTTTTACTACTATAGATTTTACTGTATTGTATCTTTATAGTCTCGGATTGGAAGGCAAGATATACTCTTCCACTGGTGTAACCATTACACTAGCAAGCTCTATGAAAACTGGTAAGAAAAAACAGAGCCTGTGTATCTGAACACCCCGTTACACAGTAGTGCATATTTTTGTATTGCTTTTCATAGCAAGTGTGACTCTTGAATGCAGTCATTGCACTTGGTTACCACTTCAACTGTGGTTTAGGAGACAAAGAAGGCTCTTCTTCCCTGGCTGCAATCTGCAAGATAATGCCTGGCGTGGAATTGGCCCCTCATTAACAAATCCTTAACCACCTCTCTGATGACGAGCTCCTCTGTCGTCTATTCCACTTTTCAAAAGCTGCCTTTTCGGGAACCCTTAAACTCACCATGCTGGTTTCAGTTTTTCCTCCCTCGCTTTTTTTTAAATTGCCACTTCTTGAATTACTAAGCTGTCCTAATAGGTACAACCTGTGCTGACTGTTCGAGGGATCGCTTTTTGAAATGGAACATACATCTTCGTTTGCCTATTTTTGTGCGGAGGATAAACGCTATCCAATGTGCTCGCTTGGTAACATGCAATCCTGTCATAAATTAATCTGGCCCTGAACACAAGCCTCAGTGCCAGGGCTTCAAATGTGGCTTCTATTTCTTCGACGTTGACATCAGCATCTTTCCATCTTCACTTTCTCTGTTCTTACATTCTCCTCCCTCAATCCCTCGCCCCTCGCACACTTTATGTCTCTCTTTGTCCAATTGACCAAAAAACTGAATATGTCAGTATCACTGTTAAACTTGACTATGAAGTAAATCTCTGTCCTGTGCCCTTTTGGTTGTCTGTTTGCTTGTGTCCTGTGTTCTGGAGCTCTGGAAACATTATCTGTTAACATTCTGTGTCGTGTTATCAGTGGTGAGACCACCCACCTTTGCAGAGGAGGAAAACGATGGAGGAGAAAGGTGCAAATCACAGATGGTCAGCGAACATTGTCTAAGCCACATAGGTGGTAAGTGACGGATGTTTCATTGCTTTATGTCTGAGCATTATCATATATAAAATAGGACATGAACACAAGTGTTTGCTCACTAATGGAATTTGTCAACATGAAAGAAGAAGCATTATATTGTGCTCTTCTCCTCTCTCTCTCTCTCTTCTCTCTCTTTGCTGATGCTTTGCCAAATACTTATCCCCTCTCTTGTGAACATTTAGCATTAACTCAGGGGAACTCCTGGGAATCGCAGTGTGTAATGAAATTACCTCTGCGCAAACAAATAGGGTCAAACTCTCAAGGAGAAGAGTATTAGAACCATATTTTGCTAATTATGTGGCAGGTTCATTCTTGCGTCTATGGAGGCTGTTGAATAGCGTGGATATTCATATGTCAGCATGTCCAATCCTGATTTAATATGCTACACAAAAAAGAGCTACGAAACTCAAACAAACAACACAATAGGAGTCACACAACACATTATCCTACTAAATGTGTTCTATTAAGACAGGGTTTAATTGAATCATTGGATTTCATTAAACCTAGACATTTTCTAAATAAACATCCAATAAATAGCAAAACAATTATTAAGTAAGCTAACCGCACACAAGTACCGATGGTAACAAAACATCAGCAGTGTATTGCCCTGTACTGAAGATCCATTTCCCATTTACATATTCAATGTCCAGGCTATAGACCTACACCTATTTTGAATAATGTGTCTGTTTAGAGGTGGAATATTTATGAATATGAAGAAATTGAAGCAATCCTTCCCAGGGGCGAGGCCCTTGTTATCCTAAACGGTATTTTATCTACCACAATGGTATCAGCTCTCCAGTATACTAATTAGTCTTACCTGTATAATCATCCCCGGCAGTGAAATGCATGCTATTACCTATGCTAGCCATGACAGAGCATTTCATATCGTAATTACTGAGCATGACTGGTGGGAATTAGTTTAGTTTACAAAATCGCAAATAAAGTGGGGGGAGGGGCCATTATAAAATTCATGCACATTGCATGCACAAGGCCTGGAGCTGTTTGTGTGTGTGGCTTTATAGTAGGAATTCACTATCTATCTGCTGGAGCTGCGGCAGGAAGAAGAATTTTCTTGGCACCAGCATTATCATTCCCTCATCTGCCAGAATGGGTTGACAGTGAATTTGCACTATCAGCAGAAATATTTGTGTTTTCTATTACTACATACTCAACATTCTACAGAAAGACAAAGCTTCCCGCCAAGGGATATCGATTAATCTGACAAAACAACAGCGGAGACCACCTATGTTGCATCGCTGTGTTGGCTTGAGTATCTGCTGCGCTGGAATCAGCACGTCCATATTTTTTCTGTCTGTTGCTGTTTTGGCTTTGTTGGCCACCTACACTAATATCATTAACAGAAGTCCTCCATCTTGTAATCTCCTCTAAACTGAGCAAAGCATAGCTGGATTATTGCTGCTAACATTCTCATACATTTGGGATTCATTCTAAGGTAAATTAGGATTGAAAGAGGTAGCGCTTCACCGCTAGTTAATTTCTTTCTCTATGAATTCCTCTCTCTCTCTCTCTCTCTCTCTCTCTCTCTCTCTCTCTCTCTGCATGAAAGCCCTGTCATTCTTTGTTATTCCTCTCCTCCTTTTCCTCCCTCCTTTTTATGATGATAATTCCTAGCAGTTTATTAATCGACATGTGTCCTGATTAGTAGTGGACTTCATCCTCAGATTATAGCCCTTACTTGTTGCAATAGTGGGCTGGCAGGAAGGATCAATGGCTCAATGGGTCAATGTTTCTCTCTTGAGGCCAACTGTTAACAGGTGTAGACGGAAGCATGGCACACCAACAGTCCAAATCGCCTTGGTGGGTGGATTTGTACTCCATGTACATTATAAATGAAGGAGCCCATGACATCTGATATGGATCAGCTGGTACCTAAAGGGATTTTCATATTTGATTCAAAATGTATGACCAAAAGGAATAACTCTTACTAAAACAACAACAACAACCACAACAAAACGTCAACACACGACAAAGAAGGGAAAATGAACTAACCGTCAGTGAAGGCAATTTGTCGCTGGAGCACGGTGCTCGGGCTGTCCCCCATCCAGATTTCCCATAAGGTATATGCTTCAGTGTAATTCATCACATGCCCATACTGCTAACTGCTCTTTCTCTCCATGAAATATGAAACACTATGAGAGAGCATTTTTACATGGGATGCTGAATGGGTTCTTATTTTGCCAAGCTCCCTACGGATTTCCCAACACCTTTTTCAGTTAGTACCACACGAAGGCCGGAACTCAAGCAAAGCACATTTCACAGCTTAAACAATGTAATCATCAATCATTTGATCAATTTAACATGCAATGAAATACAATGTTATAGACATGTTTAGGAAGTTAAGTAAAGGGTAAGCCTACACCGGCAAGAATTCATTCTTCGATAAATGGTGCACGGAAGCCTGTATTGAGTTCTGAAGTTCTTCATATAGATTTACACGGAACAACTACGGACGACTCCTCTCAGCCCTATCTCAGAGTCAGAGTTCACACAGTCAGCTACATAGGCGAGTTGAGCCATTTTTCTCTCCAAGCTGTGAAGTTAAGAGAGGGTGGGTGCATGAGCGGCGAATGAGGGATATTTAATGCACGGTAAACAACTAAAGCACTCCAAGCTTTAAATCCCAAGGGAGGAGGAGATGTGGATTCAGTCTGGCGAGTCTCTCCTTTCCACTCACAGTGGGGAGATGGCAAATGCCATATGTCCTGAGCACAGCGCTTGTGTTAATCCTATGCTGGGCTGGTCCAGAGCAGCCAAGAAGGCCAGCATCCATCCATCTGCCTGCCTGCCTCTGTGGCCCTGTCCTAACCCCTTTAGCCTCCACTGGTGATGGTGATGGCCACATCAGAATGAGGCAGTGGGCCAGGTTAGAGAGGTTAGAGGTGTGGTGTTGTGCAGGACTGATGGAAGCCCTGGCCTTGACTTAGCTCTTTGATGTAACGTTTCATTTGGGGAATGACTGTCTACAGATGTAGGATCTTAATTGAACCCAATTCGCTACAGCAGGAAAGTAATTGTGGCGCAACAAGAAATGGCTCAAACAACAAATGAAAACAGCTATGTTTCTTTGAAAAATATCGGCAAATTCTAAGAAACGTGAGCTGAATAAAAAATACGTCCGATTTTTTATTTTTTTGAGAATGGCGGTTGGTAATTAATCCTTTGTGGGTGACACAGAAGAGCATTGCGGAGGCTTCGTTTGTCAAGCCAACATTAAGGCCTAATTTCGAAAATTGAGCGTGCAGTCAATTTCCACTAGCTAGCAGGATGCCTTGGGGTAAAAGGCAGAGTCTGACTAATTCTGTCTGCCTTATTTACGCCTATGCATCATCCATGCGCACTCAACTGACACACAGACAGTGGGATTGGAAATTAAACCCAACGTTGCCTCACCGTTCAGAATTTATGATGGCACCCAGTGTTTGTTGGGTAGGTATGTGAGCGTCTGGGAGCTGGCATGAGGTAGAGAGAGCGTCAAACCTGGGGAAATACATATTATTTTAGTCTGCAAGGTTAATGTAGTTTACCTTGTAGAGCTGGCAGTCAGTGAGTGGAGCTAGAGCCTGGGAATGTTGTGGCAGGGTTATGATGACAGGAGAGCCGACAGCAGAGAGATGTCTGTGTGCTATGTGGTGCTGTTACCTATGGTAGCTGTATACAGGAGCTCTCTCCCCCCCCCCCCGTCTGAAAGCTATTTGTTGTACCAAAGAGGCAGGCAGCATAAAAAGGAGGGAAAAATCAAACTCTTAATACTATTGTGTGCCTATAACCATCTGTCACTGCTAGCCTGGAGATGAGGGGAAGATTACGAGGAATAAACAGTGAGCTCCAGAGTATCGGTGAAGCCTCAGGGCAAAAAGAGAGGGGGAAAAAATAAAAAGGCGGAAAAACTCATGTGGGGACATCAAAGACATTCTAATTCTGAAGCAGTCAAGGATTACAGTTTGTAACCTGTGCTGACAACAGATAAATGACAGGCAATATTATAGGAACGCTCCAAGGGTCTTTCTGAGAAGACAGCGATGATGTTGATGATGTTGTTGATGATGATGACGATGGCGGTGGTGATGATAATGATAAGTATTTTTGTATTGTATTATTTTTTAACAGATCCATCAACACAACCAACTGAAAAAAGTTTATTTTCTTGGATGCCAACGGCTTAAGGAAGGCATTTGGTAGCTCCTGGGGCATCCGCAGATCTCCTTTTTAAATTGACCGTGAAGGCTCTTAGAATTCCTATTCAAGCAGGATATTCTCTTTAAACCTACCATTTATTGCTTCTAGAAGACAAACCTCTCATGTCTCAAAATACAGTGCCACTGCTTTTAGAGACCTGAGCCTAGGGACAATAGCGTAGAACAGTGGAGACAACCTTTGCCAGGATTATGCTCTTGGTTGGTATATGAATTTGGCACCCAAGAATCTTACAGCCGATGCGTCACAGAGAGAGAAGCAGAAAAACACGGTGTTTGTTCATTTACATGTTTTATTCAAACTATTTACTGTCAGTCTCTGAACGATATACCTTCTCAGAAATATGTGTTTTGAAAGATTTACTTTACCTAGGTGTAGTGTCTGGGACTGGCCAGTTAGTGCACACACGATGTGTGAATAAATGTGTATGCCACTTCACACAGTCCAGCCGCCCTTACCACTGACCTTGTCATTGTGGTCCACTGCTGCCGGGGCCTTTTCCTGTTTGGACAGCTCAGGTCAAGGTCTCCTTCTCAAGGTCTGACCGACGGGCTGTCACGTCAAACCCAGCCCAGACCCCTGTCAAAGACCGCAGGCTCGGCCTCCACATCTCGCACGGTACCCCTGGCCAAACTCTCCCACGTGACACATACCCCTGGCCCCCTTCCTCCCACGTGACACATACCCCTGGCCACACCCTCCCCCAGAGACTGACATCAAGGTTTATCACTGCTAATGCGCCTAACTGTATCGTTAACAGCGGAAGAGGAGTATTTTGATATTGGCAGAATGCAATTATTATACTGTGTATGCAAATGTTATAGGATGAATCAGGTATTGGCCATTTCATTTCCTTTGGCCTATGGGGTTATCACACTGTGTACACAGAAGGTAGCTAGCTAGTGGTCATTGGAGCACATTGATAATTTCTATGGTCGAATGAATGTGTCTGAGTAGAATGTATTGTAATAGAGGCTATTAAGGTGATATCTTAGAACAATAAGGTATGTATGGATGGAACATACACTATCACCCAGTTGCTGACACCTCCAGTATTTTCCTTTGAACAAAGCAGCACACAATCCCCTGCTTTTGTTGGACCTTCTTCATTAAGGCCCGATGGTGATTTCACTAGCTAGCTTTTAAGTGTCCCTCTAATTAGGTGTCTATATTTCTGTATCTCGTTATTGAATTGATGTTACATTGTACTTTATAGTAAATAGTGTTTGAATTTTAAAACACACCTCTTGGGTGCAACATAAAGGAGAATTTTTTATCACATTTCCTGTAAATGAAAGGATCCGTTTTAGCTTCGGAACACATTCTAATGAGTTTTTGCATGGGCAGGTTCCTAAGCAGATGCATTTTCTAATTATTGTTTTATTTAGCTATGTCTGTACATCTCCTTCTCTGGTCACAGCACGACAGACAGCTTCTTGGGGATGGAGTGGCAGGGGGGACGAGAGGAGGATTGAGAAGAGAGAAAAAAAATCAGCGGTGGTGGTGGTGGTGGTGTTGATGGCCACTCGTTTCCTTGGGCAACCAATTGATTTATTAGAGGCCCGGGATGAGACGTGTTAATGTACCACGTAGTATACCTGATGATAGGGAGACTCTCCTGTTTCAGCCTGGGTTGACAATAAAGACCTGGGTGACTGTAGCCAGAGGTTAATGCTCCTCATTAAAAGAACTAGGTCATTAGTGTGGAATCAAGGCTCTTAAGGCGGCATGGGGAGGGGAGAGGGGTGTTAGGGGGTGTACAGGGGTGTTGGGAAGGGAAGGGGGCGAGGGGGGTTGGCATAGTAAATTCTGCATCTCCATGAACACAGCTCTTACATTAATTAACCTCCCTTTTCCGTGTTGAAGAAAAAATGTGTTATCATATATGCACATGGCTGTACACCAATTAATTGCAAGAAAAAGAAGCTAGTTTACCGTCATCCCAGTGGTCGCCTTGTCTTCCTGTGCGGGAGTTCTATTATTTCAGGGAAGGAGGGAGCAAGAAAAAAAGACAAACAATTCTAATGTCTGTACGATGAGCAAAAAGGGTATTAAAATTAAGAAGGGAATCATGGGCAGGAATCAGCTTTTACCACAGGGGAAACGAGCAAATAAAAGCCACGGAAATGAAAATAAATAAGCTTTGCTAATACCTCACCTTAGGAGTCTCTCTCTGTACCCAGTTGAATCAGGGGTATTTAGAAGATACTTCTATACCAGCACTATTAAGCTGTTACACAGAGCTTTGACCTTCAACAGAAAGCCCTTTGTGGAACAAATCCATGTTCTTTGCAGTAAAAACAAGGCGAGTGTGTCATGTCACTTGACCAACAGGAGCTGCTGTGACATGAAACCTGGTCCCACAGCTGGTCCCAATTGAGGTACAGTTTTGGATGATTAAACAGTGATTTGGAGTCCATTACAACAATACTTCATACTCTTTTCTGTTAAGCTCCTTATGGAGATGTCTGCCTCCATTGGTAATAGGTAGGTGAAAATACTTTCCCTGGATAGCTTTCCACCACAATGACAGTGGGAAGGTATTCAGATGGGTTTTGGTTTTAAAAACCCATGCTCCATACGAAACATGACAGAGGAATCACCTCGAAGACAGCTTTTCCAAACGTTACTCATTTCTTCCTGGTATTTTCTTTGTACAGGGTTAACGTTACAGTAATGTGTTGTTCCTGTTCTTATTTTCTAGTTGAGCTTTATAGAGACGGAGATCATTGGTTCCTTGGTTGTAATTCAGTACATTTTCAACCATTAAAGGGAATACAGTGTATAATTGACATTAGACACTAAAGTAAGGAAAGAAAATGCTCCAGTTTCTGTTCATAGTCACAGTACGCAAGGGTAACAGGCCACCAATTAAGTTGACTAAAAGGTTTATTAAAATGCATAAACGTTGGGGTAATTAAGTAAATAGATGAGATCACAATGCTTAGGTGATTGAGCGCAAAGCCTGACAACCTTCTGGTTTTTCACAAAGAAAGATTATGATATTCTCCAGTCATTATAGCACTAGAGAGACATGGCCTCCCATGCTATTTCATATATCCACGACCTAATCTAGTGGCCGGGCACTGGAGATACTAGTGCATTTAAAAAAAATACATATAGAGTGGTTGAGGACTTTGAAAATTCAAGGGGCTAAATTATCCATATTATCTGCAAATATGATAGTGTTTTTTATCTACTAATTTCCCTAGCACTTTAATGAGACAGTGTCTTCTGATGGAGCGATTTGAATTTAAATGATATAATACTTGAGATAGCCTAATTCCCCCATACATATTTAATATAACATATTATCTTTCCTTCATGATGTTCTAATGTGATAGCTCAGCTATTGAGCCAATATGTTGGAAAATGGAAGATACAGCAGAGGCTTTTAAGGCTAAGAGGCAGGCTATACTCAGCTCCTTGACTATTGTTTACTTGGCTTTGGTTACCTTGGTGGAACATTCCTAGCAATCATTCTCAATGCACATATCAAATCAATTTGAAAGGACCACATTCTGATTGGGATAGTCATAAAATGTGTGTACGGTATATCTACCTAACCTCTACCTTTTTACCATTCGTGCTGTTGTCTGTGCCTAGAAATGTTTGTACCATGTTTGTACTGCTACCATGTTGTGCTGCTGCCATGTTGTGCTGCTGCCATGTTATGTTGTTGTCTTAGTCTCTCTTAATGTAGTGTTGTGTATTTTGACTTAAATTTTTATTTTTATTCCCAGGCCCGTCCCCGCAGGAGACCTTTTGCCTCTTGTTAGGCCATCATCGTAAATACTAACTTGTTCTTAATTGACATGCCTAGTTACATAAAGGTATGTTCAAACATATTTGGCACACAGTCCAAGGGCAATACACTATTTATCCTTTCCACATAAGAAACAGTCATGGAAATCACAAGAGCCAAGTATTGCAGTTAGTTGTTATATTTCCCATGTTGGGTATATCCAGAGGAGTGGGTTTTGCCAAGAGTTAATTGAAGCAATAGGAGGGTAAGAAATAAGAGATTTGCTCAATTAACCAATATGGCACAGCTGAGTACAGCACCTGTGCATACCGGAGGCTCTCCACTTTCACCGCACCATAGATACCACAGCTGATTACCCTCTAGAGTGCACAATGATAAAATACAGTCTATAACATATCCTAACCTACCTGGTGCAAGCAAAGCTGGCAGGGAAAAGCTAGCATGCCATACAGCAGAAATCACATCAGATATAATTGCTCTCCTGGTGTTAATATGCACTTGTGTTCAGAGTATACAATTTTAGTCAGTGGTATAATGATATGTGGTTAACAGGCGCCCATTGTAACTGCTGGATAACACTTAAACTCCCAAGCAACTTCCTGTTATAGAATATGAATGTGTTCTTTTGCAAAAATGAACACAAAATCTAAGTTTTACTTTAAATTACCTGTTGACATCCATATAGGTCCATTTGTTTATACACCCACATATACAGATGCAGGATCTTAATTGTAGGATCTTAATTGGATCCTATAAAACTTAAAATCAAATCAAATTGTATTTTTTACATGCGCCGAATACAACAGGTTAAAACCTGTAACTTACAAGCCTTAACCAACAATGCAGTTTGAAGAAAAATGTGTGTTAAGAAAGTATCTAATCAATAAACTGAAGTAAAAATTAAAACAAATAAAAATAATAATAATAATTAAAATGCAACAATAAAATAACAGTAACGAGGCTATATAGAGGTTAGCCCAGGTAGCCATTTCATTAGCTGTTCAGGAGTCTTATGGCTTGGGGGTAGAAGCTAGGTGTCTGGTTAGACTGTAAACTTTCCTTCCAGACTCACATTAAGCATCTCCAATCCAAAATTAAATCTAGAATTGGCTTACAATTTTGCAACAAAGCATCCTTCACTCATGCTGCCAAACATGCCCTCGTAAAACTGACTATCCTACCGATCCTTGACTTCGGCGATGTCATTTACAAAATAGCCTCCAACACTCGACTCAGCCAATTGGATGCAATCTATCACAGTGCCATCCGTTTTCTCACCAAAGCCACATATACTACCCACCACTGCAACCTGTATGCTCTCGTTGGCTGGCCCTCGCTTCATATTCGTCCAAACCCACTGGCTCTAGGTCATCTATAAGTCTTTGCTAGGTAAAGCCCCGCCTTATCTCAGGTCACTGGTCACCATAGCAGCACCCACCTGTAGCACGCGCTCCAGGAGGTATATTTCACTGGTCAACCCCAAAGCCAATTTATCCTTTGGACGCATTTCCTTCCGGTTCTCCAGCTGCCAATAACTGGAACGAACTGCAAAGATCACTGAAGCTGGAGACTCATGTCTCCCTCTCTAACTTTAAGCACCAGCTGTCAGAGCAGCTCACAGATCACTGCACCTGTACACAGCCCATCTGTAAATAGCCCATCCAACTACATCCCCATTCTGTTATTAATTGAATTCATTTTTCTCCTTCGCACCCCAGTATCCCTAATTGCACACTCATCTTCTGCACATCTATCACTCCAGTGTTTAATTGCTATATTGTAATTATTTTGCCACTATGGCCTATTTATTGTCTTACCTCCCTTATCCGACCTCATTTGCACACGCCGTATAAATACTTTTTTATATTGTATTATTGACTGTATGTTTGTTTATTCCATGTGTAACTCTGTATTGTTGTTTGGGTCACACTGCTTTGCTTTATCTTGGCCAGGTCGCAGTTGTAAATGAGAACTTGTTCTCAACTAGCCTACCTGGTTAAATAAAGGTGAAATAAAAAAATAAAAACATCTGTTAAGAAGCCTTTGGGACCTAGACTTGGTGCTCCGGTACCGCTTGCCATGTGGTAACAGAGAGAACAGTCTATGAATAGGGGGGCTGGAGTCTGTGGCAATTTTTAGGGCCTTCCTCTGACACTGCCTGGTATAGAGGTCCTGGATGGCAGGAAGCTTGGCCCCAGTGATGTACTGGGCCGTGCGCACTACCCTCTCTAGGGCCTTACGGTCGGAGGCCGAGCATTTGCCATACAAGGCGGTGATGCTCTTTATGGAGCAGCTGTAGAACTTTTTGAGGATCTGAGGACCCATTCCAAATCTTTTCAGTCTCCTGAGGGGGATAGGCATTGTCGTGCCCTCTTCACAACTGTCTTGGTGTGTTTGGACCATGATAGTTTGTTGGTGATGTGGACACCAAGGAACTTGAAGCTCTCAACCTGCTCCACTACAGCCCAGTTGATGAAAATGGGAGTGTGCTCGGCCCTTTCCTGTGGTGCACAATCAACTCCTTTGTTTTAATCACATTCAGGGAAAGGTTGTTATCCTGACACCACACTGCCAGGTCTCTGACCTCCTCCCTATAGGCTGTCTCATCGTTGTCGGTGATCAGGCCTACCACTGTTGTGTCGTCGGCAAACTTAATAATGATGTTGGAGTCACCTACGGAGAGCTATATCACACAGTCGTCCGGAACAGCTTGTGCTCTCATGCATGCTTTAGCTTTGCTTGCCTCGAAGCACACATAGAAGTAATTTAGCTTGTTTGGTAGGCTTGTGTCACTGGGCAGCTCGGGGCTGTGCTTCCCTTTGTAGTCCATAATAGTTTGCAAGCCCTGACACGTGACGAGCATCGGAGCCTGTGTAGTACGATTCAATCTTAGTCCTGTATTGATGCTTTGCCTATTTGATGGTTCGTCGGAGGACATAGCGGGATTTCTTATAAGCGTCCGGGTTAGAGTCTCTCTCCTTGAAAGTGGCAGCTCTACCCTTTTCCTCAGTGCGGATGTTGCCTATAATCCATGGCTTCTGGTTGAGGTATGTACATTCACTGTGGGGACGACGTCATCGATGCACTTCTTGATGAAGCCAGTGACTGATGTGGTGTACTCTTCAATGCCATCGGAAGAATCCCAGAACATATTCCAGTCTGTGCTAGTAAAACAGTCCCGTATTTTAGCATCTGCGTCATCTGACCACTTCCATATTGAGCGAGTCACTGGTAACTCCTGCTTTAGTTTTTGCTTTTAAACAGGAATCAGGAGGATAAAGTTATGGTCAGATTTGCCAAATGGAGGAAAAGGGAGAGCTGTGTACGTGCCTCTGTGTGTGGAGTAAAGGTGGTCAAGGTTTTTTCCCCTCTGGTTGCACATGTAACAGGTAAATAGATTTTAAATTTCCTGCATTAAAGTCCCCGGCCACTAGGAGCATCACCTCTGGATGAGCATTTTCTTGTTAGCTTATGGCGTTATACAGTTCATTGAGTGCGGCCGCACTCAACTTGTAGTGTATTTGAAGTTTAAAAAGGCATCTTGTGTTCCACTATGACATTCCAGACTTGATTTTCCCTTGTGAATAATGTATCAACCCCTAAAAACAAGTCAATTCATTATAATAATCATTCACATTTCCTGTTGCTGCAGGATTATTTTCCTGCTGTAGCAAACTGGCTCAAATTAAGATCCTACCTCTGTATCTGGAAAGGACATATTCTTCATGTGAATACTTGACTGGTAAATGCAGTGGCTGCATGTCGCAGACAGTGTAGTAAAGGGGAAACAGCATTACTTTTTACAGTTGATTTATTTTGTAATACTGTTGGGTGTGGAAATAAGTTAAGTTACATTTCCTTAAGACCTGTCTGGTTTTATAGTTCAATGCGGGAACAGAAAAAGCTGAGTATCTCTGAAGTCTAAGTTCTGGCTTCCAATGGAAGAGGACGTGGAGAAGTAGGCCGATCAAAAGAACTGAATTCTATTTGTTTGTTTCAAGGGAACATGACAAAGGCCTCAAGGTCTTCTTCAAGATGGTTCTGAAGCTGAGAGAGGAAAGGGACCGAGACTTTCAAGGGTCCGTCCTTGGCGAGACCTTTTCCTTGGTGCCAGGTACACAGCTTTTAACTTTACATAAGGGCGGGGTGTTTTTCATCTGCACTGTTTGGGATTTATTAATATTCTCAAAGACACAAATTTTCCCCAGGATTGAAATAATGGATCATACTTAAAAGCGGAAGAACTCATTTCAGGTTTTAATACGGTAAGCCTGTTGGACCCAATTATTGGAGGTGCTTTGCCATTGTCATCTTGTATTTCTCCTTGAGGAGATTAACTGCCAACACTGAAAGACCTCAGCATTATCCCAGGATTTTGTTCATTTACAGAATCTGCTATGAAATGGAATATTTTTTCTTCTTTTTGAGATGATTCCGCAAAAGAAGGGTACTGTAGTGTGTGAAGATCCAAAGTGTAATATGGATTTGGCTCCCATGTTTTACCTAATTATTGCAATTTGATCCTAAAGCAGGGCTGTCCCTAACCCTCCACAGTAAAGCCTGTAACAAAACCATGGTAATACATTTTGCCCGTTTGAGAAGAGTAGAAGAGAGACCATGAGACACTCCAAGTGAATATTATCATCGTCAAAACGTGTATAGTGATGTACAGAATGGACTCCCTTGGTTCACACACCTGTATACACAAACTGAACACAACACGCTATTGAAAAGCTTCAAGCTGGGATTTATACCATCCCTTCAGGGAATGGTAGTGAAGCTGGCGTGGCATGGATTGAACTAATCTCTCATTTCCTTAATAAGTACACCATATTCATTTCTTTAGCCATTTTATTCTCCTTTGCATCTATATTCTCATAATTCCCTCCATGTTCTCTCTGTTCTGCTCTTTCCTCCTGTTCTGTTTCCACCCCTACAGGCCTCTCTCTCTCTCTCTCTCTCTCTCTCTCTCTCTCTCTCTCTCTCTCTCTCTCTCTCTGTGCCACCTTGCTAAACCTTTCTGCAGGACATCCTCCTTTGTTATTTCACCACAGCGCTCGTACTCCTCCCTCCCCTTCCTGTAAGTGCCTGGAGTGAGCATCATTCATGGATCATTACTTTTCAAAGAAATTTAAGCACGGAATGCCATTTAATTCTTCCAAATGTAGTCTGTCATTAGAAATCTTAGCTGTCACAGCAATGCCATTTTTGGTGTGATGTGTTTGTTGCCTCATTTCTTTTAATTTTATCTCCATTAGCTTAATTCTTTTTTAATATTTTCATCTAACGAACTTTACAGTCCATTTTGTTTGAGTGTCTGCTAAGCGAGTTTTATGAAGCAGGCAGTTGGCTCTTCCATTTGGAGGGTGGGTAGGCGAGGAGGGCCCTGTGCTTTTGTCAGCTTATTTTTGGCACCTCAGCTTGCTTGCGGTTCTGCTTCTTTGCCTTGATTATACAAGCAAACAACTGCATGAAGTTCATTAAAAATAAGCAGCAGCTAATTAACCTGAACTTCAGACAAACCAGCACTGTCATCCCAGATCAGTTTGGAGCATATTGAATTGTTCAAAGATTTCCTGTTATCCACTTCCACATATCCTCTTTCTCGCCTCTTTTCTTTCTCTCCTCACTCTTTCTGCCCCTCTTGCATTGCTGTGCATTCACGATAGCATGCACTGCAAGCGTCTATACAAACTCAGATCCAATTAGACCCTTTTAGGTGTATTATTGACTCTCAGAGACGTTTGACATTTGTTCAGGGGTGTCCTATAAAGCAGACAGATTGGAAGTCCCAATGCACAACACAGGCCCTGTGATAATATAACACTGTTCTAGACCATGGCGTGCCCCTTAATTATATCTAAAACTGTTTACCCAGAGGTTGGGAGATACACTATTAGTGAAAGCCCTTCAAGCCCTTTGTTCGTGTAATTTGCTTAATTACTTTGTATCAGTAGACAGATGAGATAAGTTTTCTATTGAGATCCTTGGGGACTGTTCCAGGAGTTACGTATTTGAATATCCATCTCTTTATTATTGTATCTTGAACAAATTTCATTTCACACTGTCCAGTGGAAATAATCGAAAATATGAGGGATAAAACGTCAAACCAATTAGTACATCTTTGGATTCAATCAACATATCTTTATTGAAACGTACATGGTTAAACGACTGCGCTGAGTGTTTTGGTGGGCTGGGCTGTCTAGCGCCAAGAACTAGCCCAATGGCTGCCGATCCAGAACGAGCCTGAGGGAAGCTAAGCTGAGGCACCACATGCAGATTTCTCTCTCTGTGTAGCAGGCAGCATGCCGTTCCCCTGTGAGTTCCCCTGCATTCCCTCTCTGTGCCTCCTCTTCGTACTTAATTACTGTGGCAGCTCAAAAGTCTCTCTCCCTAGATGCTTCCCCGCATGTGGCAATGGGTGGTGGCGGGCTGGGGGATTGGGGCTGGGGGGAGCGGGCAGTGGGGTATGTTATGGTGGGTAGGGGGTTTAGTGTTCTGATCCGTCTCATCAAGGTCCTGGTTGTGTCCTGTTTTTTTGGAAGCAAGGAACATGAAATTCTTAAGCCGCTCTACCCTTGAAGTTCTTCTCACCCACAGACGCCAGTTTTTGAAATACAGGTCAAGTCAGAGTGGAATCCAGACGCGGAACCCGGATTCCATGGTTCAATGGTATCAGGCAGGTCCCCTGTTAGCTATGGTCCAAACCCTACCACACTCACTGCGTGACGCAATTAGTGGTCTTTACACAATGGGCTTTGGGAGAATTACAACTCTTTTTACCCAAAGGCATGACTTTTCAAAAGGTGCAATATACCTTACAGTATACCTCACAGCATCACAATTCCATCCTTTACTTCCATCCTTTTTAGCTCTTGGATATATACAATATTCTTATGATTATCGCATAAAGATTCCACAAAATCAAATGTGCTGTTCAATGCTCCACAAATTACAACGTACATGTCCACACTTACAGTGCCTTGCGAAAGTATTCGGCCCCCTTGAACTTTGCGACCTTTTGCCAAATTTCAGGCTTCAAACATAAAAATATAAACTGTATTTTTTTGTGAAGAATCAACAACAAGTGGGACACAATCATGAAGTGGAACGACATTTATTGGATATTTCAAACTTTTTTAACAAATCAAAAACTGAAAAATTGGGCGTTCAAAATTATTCAGCCCCCTTAAGTTAATACTTTGTAGCGCCACCTTTTGCTGCGATCACAGCTGTAAGTCGCTTGGGGTATGTCTCTATCAGTTTTGCACATCGAGAGACTGAAATTTTTTCCCATTCCTCCTTGCAAAACAGCTCGAGCTCAGTGAGGTTGGATGGAGAGCATTTGTGAACAGCAGTTTTCAGTTCTTTCCACAGATTCTCGATTGGATTCAGGTCTGGACTTTGACTTGGCCATTCTAACACCTGGATAGGTTTATTTTTGAACCATTCCATTGTAGATTTTGCTTTATGTTTTGGATCAATGTCTTGTTGGAAGACAAATCTCCGTCCCAGTCTCAGGTCTTTTGCAGACTCCATCAGGTTTTCTTCCAGAATGGTCCTGTATTTGGCTCCATCCATCTTCCCATCAATTTTAACCATCTTCCCAGGTCCCTGCTGAAGAAAAGCAGTCCCACACCATGATGCTGCCACCACCATGTTTGACAGTGGGGATGGTGTGTTCAGCTGTGTTGCTTTTACGCCAAACATAACGTTTTGCATTGTTGCCAAAAAGTTCAATTTTGGTTTCATCTGACCAGAGCACCTTCTTCCACATGTTTGGTGTGTCTCCCAGGTGGCTTGTGGCAAACTTTAAACAACACTTTTTATGGATATCTTTAAGAAATGGCTTTCTTCTTGCCACTCTTCCATAAAGTGATTGATTGTTGTCCTATGGACAGAGTCTCCCACCTCAGCTGTAGATCTCTGCAGTTCATCCAGAGTGATCATGGGCCTCTTGGCTGCATCTCTGATCAGTCTTCTCCTTGTATGAGCTGAAAGTTTAGAGGGACGGCCAGGTCTTGGTAGATTTGCAGTGGTCTGATACTCCTTCCATTTCAATATTATCGCTTGCACAGTGCTCCTTGGGATGTTTAAAGCTTGGGAAATCTTTTTGTATCCAAATCCGGCTTTAAACTTCTTCACAACAGTATCTCGGACCTGCCTGGTGTGTTCCTTGTTCTTCATGATGCTCTCTGCGCTTTTAACGGACCTCTGAGACTATCACAGTGCAGGTGCATTTATACGGAGATTTGATTACACACAGGTGGATTGTATTTATCATCATTAGTCATTTAGGTCAACATTGGATCATTCAGAGATCCTCACTGAACTTCTGGAGAGAGTTTGCTGCACTGAAAGTAAAGGGGCTGAATAATTTTGCACGTCCAATTTTTCAGTTTTTGATTTGTTAAAAAAGTTTGAAATATCCAATAAATGTCATTCCACTTCATGATTGTGTCCCACTTGTTGTTGATTCTTCACAAAAAAATACAGCTTTTTATCTTTATGTTTGAAGCCTGAAATGTGGCAAAAGGTCGCAAAGTTCAAGGGGGCCGAATACAAATCAAAATCAAATTTTATTTTTCACATACACATGGTTAGCAGATGTTAATGCGAGTGTAGCGAATACTTTCGCCAGGCACTGTATATAGTGAATTCAGAAAGTATTCTCACCCCTTTACTTTTTTCACATTTTGTTGTGTTACCGTCTGAATTTAAAATTTATACATTTTGCATGAACACATTCTGTGTGCAATAATAGTGTTACATGTTTTTATTTGAATGACTTCCTCACCTCTATAACCAACACATACAATTACAGTATCTGTAAAGTTAACTTCAAACATACACAACCGGTCAAAAGTTTTAGAACACCTACTCATTCAAGGGTTTTTCTTTGTTTGTACTATTTTCTACATTGTAGAATCATATTGAAGACATGAAAACTATGACATAACACATATTGAATCATGCAGTAACCAAAGAAAATCAAAAAATATTTTATATTTCTTCAAATAGCCACCCTTTGCATTGATGACAGCTTTACACTGTCACGCCCTGACCTTAGAGATCCTGTTTGTCTCTATTTTGGTTTGGTCAGGGTGTGAGTTGGGGTGGGTATTCTTACTCTATTTTTTGTATTTCTATGTTTTGGCCGGGTAGGGTTCTCAATCAGGGACAGCTGTCTATCGTTGTCTCTGATTGAGAACCATACTTAGGTAGCCCTTTTTTCCACCTGTCTTTGTGAGAAGTTTACTTTGTTTAGGGCACATAGCATTTAGCGTCACGATTTGTATTTGTGGTGTTTATTGTTTTGTTCGTGTGTCTTTTTCCAAATAAAAAGAGAAATGTACGCGCACAACGCTGCACCTTGGTCCTCTTCCTTTAACTTCTTGTGACTAGCAATCCCGGATCCGGGAGCGTAATCATAGCCTCAAACGAATTAGCATAACGCAGCGGACATAAATACCCCTAGAAAATGTTCCTATTCGTGAAAATCACAAATGAAATATATTGAGACACAGCTTAGCCTTTTGTTAATCACACTGTCATCTCAGATTTTCAAAATATGCGTTACAGCCAACACTAGACATGCATTTGTGTAAGTGGCATCATGGCATAATGCTATGCTAGGCTCTGCTGGCAGCACGCAACATTTTCACAAAAATAAGAAAAGCAATCAAATTAAATAATTTACCTTTGAAGAACTTCGGATGTTTTCACTCAGGAGACTCAAATTATTGTTAATATAACTGCACTGTCCAATTTACAGTAGCTTTTACTGCGAAAAAATGCCATGCTATTGTTTGAGGAGAGCCCCTAACAACAAAACACTTTTTTCAACGCAGTAGGTTTGATAAATTCACCTCTGAAGGTGAAATGTGTACTTACATTCGGGAATCTTGCTCTGATTTATCATCCAAAGGGTCCAAGAAATAACATGAAGTGTCGTTTTGTTGTATTTCCACTCGTTCAATATTCAAAATATCGTTATAATATGGATACTAATACTTGGAAAGCTAAATCAAAGTCCAAGTATACAGATTTGACAATATGTCTTCTTCGCGACTTGCCCAACTGTTCCTAGGGACTTCACACTAAAAGTCTTGTTGTTCACTCATTTTTCAAGTTATCCATCTGAAACTTTGCACATACAGTGATGCCATCTTGTGGACACTATCGGGATTACAACCAGAGTGATGGCTATAACTATGACCTTTCTATTGCATTTCAAAGATGGTGGTAGAAAAAGACTGGTTGTTTTTTTCTTTGTATTTTCTTCTACCAGATCTAATGTGTTATATTTTCCTTCATTCTCCTTCACAACCCACACTTCGTTTTGCACAAGATGGCGTAGCAGTAGGACGTGTTGTCGTGTTCCTTGTATATATCGTTTGTTTTCGTTTTTTTTTCTTCACATATCTTTAAAACTTTTTGCTGAACCTCAACTTCTTCTAAATACTCTCCTGCAACCCGCCTCACCCAACGTAGCTATTTTTCCTAAAGTATTTATATTTACTTCGGATCTGGAACCCCTCAACTGAAGCTAGCCAACTAGCCAACTAACTACCAGCTTCAGCAAAACATTTCTAGCGGTCTTCAGCTAACCGGTCATCAGCTAACCTTTAGCTCGGAAAGCTCTCGCCAGTTCGAACAACGCGACTCTAACCAGAGCATAACGGACCTATTTATTATTTTATTTTTATTTTTCCTCCCCGGATTCCCATCGCAAACGGAACATTTTGAGTTCCTGGGCTACAATATCCAGACCCACGACCGGTCCATCGATGTCACCGCATGAAGAGGAATAAACAGACTCCCCCCATCGCGACGTCCCCAAAGGCTAACTCTCTAGCCCTTGCTATCTCCTTGCTTGCAAATTCGGCCTGCTAACTGCTAGCTTGTTTAGCCCGGTCCGCTAACTGCTACCGTGTTTAGCACCGTCTACTAACTGTTAGCTTGTTAGCACAGGCCTGCTAACCGCCTGAATCGCCGCGTCCCAAACACTCACTGAACCCATATTTACTTTCTATCCCTTTTCGATGTTTTATTTGTTTATACCTTCCGGTAACCTGCCTCACCCAATGTGATACGGAACCGCTATTATCTTTACACTTTTAGAACACACTCAAGAACCTCCAGAAGCTAACCAGCTAACTGGCTACAAGCTATTTAGTCATTGTTAGTTTTCTAACCTGGATAACACTCGCCAGTCCAGCTTCCCTGCCCCATCCACCGCTGCCCCTTGGACACTGATCACTTGGCTACATAGCTGATGCATGCTGGACTGTCCATTAATCACGGTAATCCATTCTGCTTGTTTATGTTTTATCTGTCGGCCCCAGCCGCACTTAGGCTCTGTGTGTAGTTAATCCGACCCTCTCTGCCTAATCAATCGCCATTCTACCTGCTGTTGTTGTGCTAGCTGATTAGCTGTTGTTGTCTCACCTACTGTTTTAGCTAGCTCTCCCAATTCAACACCTGTGATTACTGTATGCCTCGCTGTATGTCTCTCTCAAATGTCAATATGCCTTGTATACTGTTGTGCAGGTTAGTTATCATTGTTTTAGTTTACAATGGAGCCCCTAGTTCCACTCTTTATACCCCTGATACCTCCTTTGTCCCACCCCCCACACATGCGGTGACCTCACCCATTACAACCAGCATGTCCAGAGATACAACCTCTCTCATCATCACCCAGTGCCTGGGCTTACCTCCGCTGTACCCGCACCCCACCATACCCCTGTTTGCGTATTATGCCCTGAATATATTCTACCATGCCCAGAAACCTGCTCCTCTTATTCTCTGTCCCCAACGCCCTAGGCGACCAGTTTTGATAGCCTTCAGCCGCACCCTCACACTACTCCTTCTCTGTTCCGCGGGTGATGTGGAGGTAAACCCAGGCCCTGCATGTCCCCAGGCACCCTCATTTGTTGACTTCTGTGATCGAAAAAGCCTTGGTTTCATGCATGTCAACATCAGAAGCCTCCTCCCTAAGTGTGTCTTACTCACTGCTCTAGCACACTCTGCTAACCCTGATGTCCTTGCCGTGTCTGAATCCTGGCTCAGGAAGGCCACCAAAAATTCTGAGATTTCCATACCCAACTATAACATCTTCCGTCAAGATAGAACTGCCAAAGGGGGAGTAGTTGCAGTCTACTGCAGAGATAGCCTGCAAAGTAATGTCATACTTTCCAGGTCCATACCCAAACAGTTCGAACTACTAATTTTGAAAATTACTCTCTCCAGAAATAAGTCTCTCACTGTTGCCGCCTGCTACCGACCCCCCTCAGCTCCCAGCTGTGCCCTGGACACCATTTGTGAATTGATCGCCCCCCATCTAGCTTCAGAGTTTGTTCTGTTAGGTGACCTAAACTGGGATATGCTTAACACCCCGGCAGTCCTACAATCTAAGCTAGATGCCCTCAATCTCACTCAAATCATCAAGGAACCCACCAGGTACAACCCTAACTCTGTAAACAAGGGCACCCTCATTGACGTCATCCTGACCAACTGGCCCTCCAAATACACCTCCGCTGTCTACAACCAGGATCTCAGCGATCCCTGCCTCATTGCCTGTATCCGCTACGGAGCCGCAGTCAAACGACCACCCCTCATCACTGTCAAACGCTCCCTAAAACACTTCTGTGAGCAGGCCTTTCTAATCGACCTGGCCCGGGTATCCTGGAAGGACATTGACCTCATCCCGTCAGTTGAGGATGCCTGGTCTTTCTTTAAAAGTAACTTCCTCACCATTTTAGATAAGCATGCTCCGTTCAAAAAATGCAGAACTAAGAACAGATAAAGCCCCTGGTTCACTCCAGACCTGACTGCCCTCGACCAGCACAAAAACATCCTGTGGCGGACTGCACTAACATCGAATAGTCCCCGCGATATGCAACTGTTCAGGGAAGTCAGGAACCAATACACACAGTCAGTCAGGAAAGCTAAAGTCAACTTCTTCAGGCAGAAGTTTGCATCCTGTAGCTCCAACTCCAAAAAGTTCTGGGACACTGTGAAGTCCATGGAGAACAAGAGCACCTCCTCCCAGCTGCCCACTGCACTGAGGCTAGGTAACACGGTCACCACCGATAAATCCATGATTATCGAAAACTTCAACAAGCATTTCTCAACGGCTGGCCATGCCTTCCGCCTGGCTACTCCAACCTCGGCCAACAGCTCCCCCCCCCCCCCCCCCCGCAGCTACTCGCCCAAGCCTCTCCAGGTTCTCCTTTACCCAAATCCAGATAGCAGATGTTCTGAAAGAGCTGCAAAACCTGGACCCGTACAAATCAGCTGGGCTTGACAATCTGGACCCTCTATTCCTGAAACTATCCGCCGCCATTGTCGCAACCCCTATTACCAGCCTGTTCAACCTCTCTTTCATATCGTCTGAGATCCCCAAGGATTGGAAAGCTGCCGCAGTCATCCCCCTCTTCAAAGGGGGCGACACCCTGGACCCAAACTGTTACAGACCTATATCCATCCTGCCCTGCCTATCTAAGGTCTTCGAAAGCCAAGTCAACAAACAGGTCACTGACCATCTTGAATCCCACCTTTGACAGCCTTCGTGGACCACTGATCGGTTCTACATCTTGGATTTTCCCTCACACTTTTAGAAGTTAAATAATTTTTAGTACCTTCTCCGCTGTGCAATCTGGTTTCCGAGCCGGTCACGGGTGTACCTCAGCCACGCTCAAGGTACTAAACGATATCATAACCGCCATCGATAAAAGACAGTACTGTGCAGCCGTCTTCATAGACCTTGCCAAGGCTTTCGACTCTGTCAATCACCGTATTCTTATCGGCAGACTCAGTAGCCTCGGTTTTTCGGATGACTGCCTTGCCTGGTTCACCAATTACTTTGCAGACAGAGTTCAGTGTGTCAAATCGGAGGGCATGTTGTCCGGTCCTCTGGCAGTCTCTATGGGGGTGCCACAGGGTTCAATTCTCGGGCCGACTCTTTTCTCTGTATATATCAATGATGTTTCTCATGCTGCGGGCGATTCCCTGATCCACCTCTACGCAGACGACACCATTCTATATACTTCCGGCCCGTCCTTGGACACTGTGCTATCTAACCTCCAAACGAGCTTCAATGCCATACAGCACTCCTTCCGTGGCCTCCAACTGCTCTTAAACGCTAGTAAAACCAAATGCATGCTTTTCAACCGTTCGCTGCCTGCACCCGCACGCCTGACCAGCATCACCACCCTGGATGGTTCCGACCTTGAATATGTGGACATCTATAAGTACCTAGGTGTCTGGCTAGACTCTAAACTCTCCTTCCAGACCCATATCAAACATCTCCAATCGAAAATCAAATCAAGAGTCGGCTTTCTATTCCGCAACAAAGCCTCCTTCACTCACGCCGCCAAACTTACCCTAGTAAAACTGACTATCCTACCGATCCTCGACTTCGGCGATGTCATCTACAAAATTGCTTCCAACACTCTACTCAGCAAACTGGATGCAGTTTATCACAGTGCCATCCGTTTTGTCACTAAAGCACCTTCTACCACCCACCACTGCGACTTGTATGCTCTAGTCGGCTGGCCCTCGCTACATATTCGTCGCCAGACCCACTGGCTCCAGGTCATCTACAAGTCCATGCTAGGTAAAGCTCCGCCTTATCTCAGTTCACTGGTTACGATGGCAACACCCATCCGTAGCACGTGCTCCAGCAGGTGTATCTCACTGATCATCCCTAAAGCCAACACCTCATTTGGCCGCCTTTCGTTCCAGTTCTCTGCTGCCTGTGACTGGAACGAATTGCAAAAATCGCTGAAGCTGGAGACTTTTATCTCCCTCACCAACTTCAAACATCTGCTATCTGAGCAGCTAACCGATCGCTGCAGCTGTACATAGTCTATTGGTAAATAGCCCACCCATTTTCACCTACCTCATCCCCATACTGTTTTTTTTATTTATTTATTTTTCTGCTCTTTTGCACACCAATATCTCTACCTGTACATAACCATCTGATCATTTATCACTCCAGTGTTAATCTGCATAATTGTAATTATTTGCCTACCTTCTCATGCCTTTTGCACACAATGTATATATAGACTCCCCTTTTTTCTACTGTGTTATTGAATTGTTAATTGTTTACTCCATGTGTAACTCTGTGTTGTCTGTTCACACTGCTATGCCTTATCTTGGCCAGGTCGCAGTTGCAAATGAGAACTTGTTCTCAACTAGCCTACCTGGTTAAATAAAGGTGAAATAAAAATAAAAAAATAAATTCAATTCACATTTCCACAAACGTCAAAGTGTTTCATTTCAAATGGTGCCAAGAATATCAATATCCTTGGTACAGGGCCTGAGCTAGAGGCAGTTAGATTTGGGTATGTCATTTAGGCAAAACATGAAAAAAAGGGGGCTATCTCAAACAAGTTTTAAAAGTTAATTTGTGGAATTTCTTTCCATCTTAATGCATTTGAGCCAATCACTTGTGTTGTAACAGTAGGGGTGGTATACAGAAGATAGCCCTATTTGGTAAAATACAAGGTCCATATTATGGCAAGAACAGCTCAAATAAGCAAAGAGAAATGACAGGCCATCATTACTTAGGCATTGAGTGATGATGAGAGCGGTGGTGTCTCTGTAGGCACTATTTAAGCCAGGTGAGGTCTCTGCATGTGTGGGGAGTTTGACACAAGAGCTATCTATGGCATGTTGGGCGGGGCTGGGGGCTCTATAGTGAAATAAAACAATAATAACTAACCTAAACAAGAAGGGACAAGGCATATTGACATTTAGGGAGAGGAATATGTAGCCGAGTGATCATAGGGTCCAATGAGCAGCAGCAGGTGAGTGAGGGAGTCATTCGGTAGTCGCTACTATGGTAGGCGAGTTGGAGACATGGCAATTCAGAAAGCTAGCGGGCCGGAGCTAGCAGAAAGTTCTTCGGCGACGTCGCAATGGAAAAGCCTGTTGAAACCACCTCGGACGATTACGTCGGCAGACCAGTCTTAACCTCTAGCGTCGAGCAATCCCGTATCCGGGAGCGTAATCATAGCCTCAAGCTCATTGCCATAACGTTTCCTATTCATGAAAATCGCAAATGAAATTAAATAAATATATTCAAACACAAGCTTAGCCTTTTGTTAACAACACTGTCATCTCAGATTTTCAAAATATGCTTTTCAACCAAAGCTACACAAGCATTTGTGTAAGAGTATTGATAGCCTAGCATAGCATTAAGCCTAGCATTCAGCAGGCAACATTTTCACAAAAACAAGAAAAGCATTCAAATAAAATAATTTACCTTTGAAGAACTTCGGATGTTTTCAATGACGAGACTTTTAGTTAGATAGCAAATGTTCATTTTTTCCCAAAATATTATTTGTGTAGACGAAATAGCTCCGTTTTGTTCATCACGTTTGGCTAAGAAAAACACCTGACAAATGCAGTCACTTACAACCCAAACTTTTTTCCAATTTAGCTCCATAATATCGACAGAAACATGGCAAACGTTGTTTAGAATCAAGCCTAAAGGAGTTTTTCACATATCTATTCAATAATGTATCGGTGGTGGCAGTTGCCTTCTCATCAGAAGAAAACAGAAAAATACTGCAGCTGGAGATTACGCAATATTTGCGACGGAGGACACCAAGCGACCACCTGGTAGATGTAGTCTCTTATGGTCAATCTTCCAATGATATGCCTACAAATACGTCACAATGCTGCAGACACCTTGGGGAAAACGTGGAAAACGTAAGCTGACTCCTAGCTCCTTCACAGCTATAAAGGAGTCATTGCCATGAGGCGGTTTCAAAAAATGCGGCACTTCCTGATTGGATTTTTATCTGGGTTTTTTCTGTAACATCAGTTCTGTGGCACTCACAGACAATATCTTTGCAGTTTTGGAAACGTCAGAGTGTTTTCTTTCCAAAGCTGTCAATTATATGCATAGTCGAGCATCTTTTCGTGACAAAATATCTTGTTTAAAACGGGAACGTTTTTTATCCAAAAATGTAAATATCGCCCCCTAGTCGTAAGAAGCTAGCAGTAGCCACTCGACTGCAGCTAGCAAGCTGCGATGATCCGGTGTAATGATCCAGAGCTTGGGATAGGAATCCTGTAATGTGGTAGAAAAAAAGCAGTACGATATGCTCTGGGTTGATATCGTACTGTGCAGACTGGCAGGTATTGACCGAGCTGAAGCTGGCTGGTGTCCGAGTTAACGGTGAAGACCGCTAGTAGTGGCTGACTACTAGCTAGTTAGCTGGCTAAGTTCTGATGGGGGTTCCGGTTCTAAAGTATAAAAATAGCAGTTCCGTACCACATTGGGTGAGGCGGATTGCAGGAAAGTATATTCAGTCTGTAGATGGAAAGTGAGACTAAAATATATATATTAAAAAAAATAGGTTTGGATGAACCTCTTGAGTATAGGGGGCAGTATTTTGATATTTGGATGAAAAACGTACCCAAATTAAACTGCCTATTTCTCAGGCCCAGAATCTAGAATATGCATTTAATTGTCAGATTAGGATTGAAAACACTCTAAAGTTTCCAGAACTGTCAAAATATTGTCTGTGAGTATAACAGAACTGATATTGCAGGCGAAAACCTGAGGAACGTTTTTCCTAAACGCTCTCTGTTCCATTGCATGCCTTGGCTCCATTTAAAGGGATATAAACCAGATTACTTTTCCTATGGCTTCCACATGGATGGGTAGCGTCAAGAAGTTAACCCACCTGGCGTGTCAGATTTCAAAAAAGCTTTTCGGGGAAAGATTACCAGGCTTTTATGTAAGGACATCTCTCTCAGCAGACAAAACAAACAAACAGCTAGCAGCAAAGTAGATTGGTCACGAAAGTCAGAAAAGCAATAAAATGAATCGCTTACCTTTGATGTTCTTCGGATGTTTTCACTCACGAGACTCCCAGTTACACAATAAATGTTCCTTTTGTTCCATAAAGATAATTTTTGTATCCAAAATACCTCCGTTTGTTTGGCGCATTATGTTCAGAAATTGTTTCTACATTTTAAAACAGTTACTGAGTTTAATGGCTGTGATAAGAGAAAACTGAGGATGGATCAACAACATTTGAGTTACTCCACAATACACACCCAAATGACAGAGTGAAAAGAAGGAAGCCTGTGCAGAATAAACATATTCAAAAACATCCGTCCTGGCACTAAAGTAAAACTGCAAAATATTTGGCAAAGAAATGTACCTTATGTCCTGAATACGAAGAGCTATGTTTGGGGCAAAACCAACACAACACATCACTGAGTACCACTCTTCATATTTGCAAGCATGGTGGTGGCTGCATCATGTTATTGGTATGCTTGTCATCTGCAAGGACTGAGAAGTTTTTTAGGATAAAAATAAACGGAATCCTAGAGGTAAGACCTCGTTCAGTCTGCTTTCCAACAGACACTGGGAGACAAATTCCCGTTTCAGCAGGAAAATACCCTAAAACATGAGGCCAAATATACACTGGAGTAGCTTAGCAAGATGACATTGAATGTCCCTGAGTGGCCCAGTTACAGTTTTGACTTAAATCGTCTTGAAAATCTATGGCAAGGCATGAAAATGGCTGTCACACAATGATCAACAACCAACATGACAGAGCTTGAGGAATGTTAAACTTAATAATGTACAAATATTGTACAATCCAAGTGTGCAAATGTCTTAGAGATGTATCCAGAAAGACTCACAGCTGTAATTTCTGCCAAAGGTAATTATGACATGTGTTGAGTAAATTTCAATAAATAAGCAATCATTTTCTAAAATATGTTTCCACTTTGTCATTTTGTGGTATTATGTGTAGACGAGTGAAAGAAACTCTAGATTTAATCAATTTTGAAATCAACTTCTAACACAACAAAATGTGGAATAAGTCAAGGGGTATGAAGACTTCCTGAATGCACTGTATGCAACAAGCAATAACAGTAATCTACGCATATACTGAGTAAATGCATGTAAAGGAATGAAAAATAATAATAATGGTCTCATACCTCAAAAGTTGCCAGGAAAGAAACCGCAATTACAGACCTAATGTCATTAGGTTTGACAGAAATAGAAAAGGCAACGGTTGAATGGTACTCTGTTCATCAACTCTATGGCTCTCATTAGACGATCAGTATCCCGGTCATGCTAAGAGCAGAAGTGATAGCAGGTATACGTTTCAATGACAGCTTAAAGGAACATTAAACCTCATATTAAATACATTTCGATTCACGTCTCCTAGTAAACTTTTTGTTTTAAATGTGACATATGTATGACATTAACATTCCCTCCTGTTTGTTATCATCTTATCCTGTGGTTGCTTAAATTAAATGCATTTTCCTTTGTGAAAATTACCTTTATTACCTTTCAGATATTTGTTTTATATTCAGACCTACCTAACCTTACCAAAATGTACATTACCTGTGAATTCCTTTCATCAATGTAGTCTACAATATGTGGACCCCCCCTCCACCGATTCAGACAGACAGACATCGTGCTGCGGCCTACTCGACTTCAATCCCCCAGCTCTTGCAGTCTCAACAGAGAGCTGGAGGGGAATGGCTCAGTATTTTGATCTAACACCACCCAGCTTGTCAGCCTTTCCTTTCACCCATATGCATTTGCTACAGGCAACAGTGTCTGGACCAGAAGAAAGAAAGGAAGTAGACAGGCGTTTTGACACTGATGGAGTCTGCCCCATATCAAGGAAAGATAGAGGCAGAGCTTAACTGGGTCATCACACTTTGAGGGAATGGTCATTTTTTTTGTCCCACATAGTTTACTTGAAACACTACAGTTTTACAGTCATTACAAAAAAACTAATGGGGAGCAGTGATAGCGGCCACCCACTGTCTTTATACCAACTATGGTGTCCTGTAAGACTCTAGCAGTGGTCAGGAATCTTAAGTATGGAAAAAGGACAAAATAACGATATAACTTAAAACATTCTGGCAATGGTCTGATATCCTCACTGACTCTGCCCCTTGGCATAACTCTGGCACTGAAGTTCACGGTGTTTCGAATTTTTCATCCTCTCTCGCTTCTTGTTTTCTCCATGTCATTGAACAAGGGTGGGTGGGTAGTGGGATGCCTGGGTGTTGAAGGAGGGGCGGGTTGCTTGTGGAACAACATTTGATGGTAAAGTATGATTCCCACATGGGGCTCCGTGTCATGTTAAGAACACCATAACATGTGCACTGCAGTAAGTAATTGTAATTCCATCTGCTAAGTATGACAGCATTAGCATATCCATTTAATTAGCAGCATGCTTAAAGCAGACCTATTTTAATCACCTCATTGTATTTACTTTCCAACCAGTAGCAGTCGTAGTCTTACTTTCCTTCCCTTTTCATTTCTACGTAATGAGGTGTTTCCCACCCTTCCTATCTCAGTAAAAAAGTATATGCTTTATGAACACACGGTTTACTCTTATTGCTCAACAAAGGTGTCAGGGTTGTGTCATCTTCATAACAGCCAAGTCTAAACTATTTGATTCATTCATTTCTGAGTGGCTGGTGGCATAGTCTGGGCCCCCAAATTGTACCCTATTCCCTATATAGTGTACTGCCTTTGACCCAGGCCCATAGTGCTCTGGTCAAAAGAAGTGCGCTCTATGTAGGGAATAGGGACTCCGCCAGATTCCGAACATTTAAGCCCCTCAGGGAAATAAGTAATTTTACTAAACAAAATTATCAGGGAAGAATTGCAGAATCAAAATCCCAATAATAACTATGTGCACTTACAGTTAATGGACTCGAGTTGAATAGAAATTCATATTAAGCCTCATAGATTTCGCAGACAATTTATTAATTGCCACAGAGCCATCATTGTTTGCCTTTTTGACGCCGATTCAATTAAAATTACATTTAGACTGTAATAGATGATGTAGGGTTCAATTTATATGTGAGCTGTATCGTGTATAAAGAGACAACATAAAGGCTTCCCTCCTATGAAAATAAACCACACAGAATCCAAAACTGATGTCGCTCAAATCTTTTATTGTTTTTGTTATCATGCCCTTTTGATTGAGTGAGTGGTTACAATGGCAATACTTTTTATGTGCTTCAATGTGCATTTAATAAATAATTGGAACTCTTTTGAAGGAATTACCAGCTTGTAATTCCATACTGTAATTTGAATATTCATAGTAAGGCGTTGAGCATATTAATTACGTTTTCACGTAAAACTTTTACGTTTTATGTTTATGTTTACTTTTCAGTTTTAATGTGTAAGTGAAAACAACTTGTCGTTACGACTCGTTACAACTAGTTGTAGCTGTACAGCTGGCTGTAGCAGTACAACTAAGTGCTAAAGTACAGCTAGATGCAGTGCTAGCTAGCTGTATTGGTACTGCTAGCTGTAACACTATCTAGTAAACCAGCTTCTTGAGTTTTCAAATTATAAGCGTGTTTTCTGTGAAACAACCTTTTGTCGGGAAGTTGTTTTGAATGTAGATATTTTGAAACATCGTCATGTTTATATCGAAGCTACTACCTATACTTTCTTTCTTCCAGATTGTGTTCACAAAATACAAATACCAAACGTGAACATTTAAACAGCTAATATGGGACATTTCGTCATTATTTTTGGGAGAAAGTTAAATCTTAAAGCGACAGTTAGCAGTTGAAACAGTAATAAAGTGTACTCACCCGTTTCTGTAAAAAGCTGAGGGATATAACCACTCTCAAATTGATAGACAGAGCTAGGGTGCAAGGACTGACCATCCATGATGTCACAATTATAGTTTTAACCATGCTTTGAGGCTAGATAGTGTTTGTTTACACTTACTTTGTTGACAAACAAATTGGAGTAAAACAAGCTTATATTTTAGGTTCTGATGGGGTACAACAGTTGAGCTAAGCTCATGAGGCATTTATGCATTATATTCTTCAAGAATCAATAGGTACACATCTGTAAATTGTGTCCAAAAATGGATGTGGCCCCTGCAGATTGCCCCATTAAGTCATTTTCTATTTTCCAGTGGATAACTGTCTGTGCTATTTAAAAATTATTTTAGTGGCATGAGCCATGTTTCTATTGCAACAGCTGTTAATGGGGAACAGATTTCAGGCTTTCCCTTGGTGTAAACACTGATGCCTATTTTAAGCATACCAATGCTTTCTCCTCATATGGAGCAAAAATGGGATTGTCACACTACTGGCTAACTTGAACCAAGCCTGAATTAAATGAATTTACTCTGCTACTCCACCAAGGTAATCATTTTAATAAGTTATATGGCCTCTACGTGTGTTTCTGTGTTGGCTGTTATTTGGAACTACTATGAACATCCATGTAAATATACATTATCCATGTAGACAATAATTACTTTTAGTTAGATTTTTTTATTTCTAATGTTACCCATAATCTTGTTAATATTTAATAGAAAATCTAAACAAGTGACAGTGTATTTGGTAGAACATTTTATATAGGTGTGTTTTTGCTGTCTGGGTTACAATTGTTTTATACATCGCGGATTTGGATGTGTTTCTGCGTCACTTTCATACCTGATGGGTAGATTCTTGGCGATATACATTTGTACTTGTTTTTCATTCTGTACAGGACTTGTTAATTCACCCACAGGAGACGTGGGAAGTGCACATAGTCACTCTGAGGGACTGTTTTGCATTAAAAATCCTTTTGAGCCGATGTAACTTCGAAAAATCGGGTTTTAATAATGCACAACATGAAACTGCACAGAGCAATATACATTTTTAATTACTAAAGTGACTAATATCTAGGTTCTGCTTTGAGGTTTTTGTTTCATAAAATATGTATCTATTTTTCCTGCAGCTGAATTTCTATACCTGAGCCGCTCTTTAAAAGGCTACAGGGTTTTGCAGGAGGCCAGACATTTGCCAGAGGACACCATGTTAAGATAGCAAGTGAAATTAGACGAACAGGAACTCAAATTGTGGTAAAAGTGGCGAGAAAGTATGTCAAGGAGGGAAAAAACAGGATCCTTTCAGGTAAAATAAAAAAACACGTTCTGCTTTTCTTTTGTCCTTTAAAAAGGTGAGCTATTATTATGTAGAACATTCCTGTCTATTGTCACCTCAGAATAGGAATACTGTGTTCATGTCAAAAGATATGTGCCAGAGAAAATCAAATTCTACATGTCTTGGAGTGAAAGGTAAACTGAGGACACTGATTAAGTGGCTTTTCTCATTCAAACAGTCCATGTGAATGGCAAGCAAGCAACAAAATACTCACAAGGGTATCACTTTGAATGAGCCTCCAGTATAAAAGGGACTTATAGTAAACTAATTTACTGACCGTGCTCAGGATTTTTTTGCAAAAAAAGTACTTGAGTACAGTATATGACTGTTAAACCTTCAATATGTAAAATAGCAGTTACACCGTTTTGATCTGCAATATTTGACCGATTAACGCACATCAATTCAGTACTTTTCAGTCCCTTTTCAAGTGTCTGCCCTAAGAAAGATGAATAATTCTCTCATACTGTACATTCCATTTACCATTAACTACCTCCGACACTATCCTGGTTTCCTACTTCTGAAAAGTTCAGAGTCTGAAAGCTACAGTATGCCACTGTATTGCAATATATTCATATTATTATGGCATGTTGTTACAAAATAAATAGGTAAAATATGACAAGGTTAACAGTATAGCTTCCGTTCCTCTCCTCGCCCCAACCTGGGCGCGAACCAGGGACCCTCTGCACACATCAACCACCACCACTCACGAAGTATCGTTACCCATCGTGCCACAAAAGCCACAGCCCTTGCAGAACAAGGGCAACAACTACTTCTAGGTCTCAGAGCGAGTGACGTCACCGACTGAAACACTATTAGCGCGCACCACTGCTAACTAGCTAGCAATTTCACATCAGCCACACAAGGAGAGATTATTGACCCGGAGAAGAAAAACTCAATTTAACACTCAAAGTGTTTCAAAGTCATTACCTTCCACTGTCTATTAAATGGGTAATGTATCAGAGTCAGGATCATAATGGTTAAAACGACTTACTATCAGTTATATGGTCCTAGCTCATTACCAGGAAGTAGAAGGCAGGAAATCCCTAATACTAAAGACTTGACAGCGGCATGCAGAATGAGCATGACATGACTTCCGTATAATCTTACAGATGATCATACGTTTTCTCAAAATCTTCCTTTGATGTCAGAGACCACAGCAGACCACCGAAAAAGTGCAGCTCTGAAAGGGTACTCGTACAGTATATACAGAATTTTACACTCGACTATGGCTAACAGAGTATTGAAAACTAGATGTAAATCAGACCAGTTTTTATATATATACTGTTTATATGTGTGTGTATATATATATATATATTATATATATATACATACTGTATATATAATAACTGGTCTGATTTACATCTAGTTCTCAGTACTCCGTTAGCCATAGTCGAGTGATCAAGAATCCTTCCACTTTATATCTACATTATTTATGCATTTTGCCACCAACACAGTCGGAAGTCCTGAACAAAAACTTCACACACTTCCAATTTTTTCTTCAGCGGTCTCCTGATACAACGTCCTCTCCTTAGTGATATGCTGAACACCGAGAAACAGTCCCACCTAGCTACAGTCCCTCACAAATTAAAGTTAAATGAATGAGGCTCTCCGCATCCTGAAAGAAAATAGAAAAGTAGAGGCCTTAAAGTGAAAAATAAGTCATTAATCAATTATGTACCTCACCACCAGTCCTCCCACTCTCTCTTTCAACCCAAAGGTCCATGGGAAATGTCGAACAAGAGTTTTACATCACATAGTTGCCATCCCGTCGAGAGGTGCTGGTGGCGTTTAAGACATCTTTGTCTAATTCATAACAGCCTGGAGCATATAGCATGTCAGCCATCATACCTATCTAAATCCTATGCATTTTCCATATGGTTGACATTCTATTCCAGACTACTTTTGTAGTGATTGTAGCAATCTTCCTCCCAAAAAGAAAAAATCAAGGTTCCCGTGGAATTTACTTCAGTAGTTTCTCAACATAGTCTCAGTATAATTCCGATAACCCTAATATAATAGATTGTTTGGTGAAATTGGGAGAACGAACGTCGGTTGGTCACATCTTGGCTGCACTTGAAATCAGAGTTGTTCTGCATTGTATCTCCTCCCTGTACTGGGGCAATGCTTAATGAGGTGATAAGAAAGTGAACTTCAACTGATGCATTGTGATTTCCATTAAAGGTGACAAAAATAAAGCAGTTTCATGTGCAATGCCACCACATAAAGACCACTATCCTGACTTTCATTCATTCGGTTAAACTACGTGCCAACAAACGCGGTAAGCATCCGTCATGCGGCGAACGTGTGCCACATCTTTTACGAAGGTTTGCCCTTAGAAGTGTTCCCTTTCTCCCACTCTAATATTTTACTCTCTATATGGTTCACCTTCAATCTTTCAGATTTTCCCAAACTTTCAGTCATTCAGATGATCACTCATTTAGGTGACAACGTTTTGTGGCAACAGCGTGTATATGTCAAAAGCCTTAGTTGAATAGAGGGCTCTGGATTTGGCCTCCACATCAAAGCTAAACTATCCGCCGGTTTAAAATGTGTCTAATATAAAACAAAAGTTGTGGGGTTCTGTCGTCGATTGTTTGCTTCGTGGAAGGATTTTGCTGAGGAGAAGTGACATGTAAAAGTTTATTAGATCAGTGGGAGAAGCATGTAATGGAGGAAGCACTTTGACACACAAATCATTCATTGAGTCATTTACACCACAAATGTGTTGTCTACCTCCCTCTCTCTCTCTCTCTCTCTCTCTCTCTCTCTCTCTCTCTCTCTTCCCATCTTTCTCCCTCCTCTCTCTATCCCTCGCTGTCTCTCTCCCCCTTCCTGTCTCCATCTCGCTCTCCTTCCCCTCCCCCTTCTCAATCTCTCTCTCTCTCTCTCTCTCTCTCTCTCTCTCTCTCTTTCCATTTCTCTGACATGGCTGCATTCTTTGAGCAGTTTTGAACAGTTTTGAGCACGGACAGAATCCAGGTCCCTCCTGGCAGCCGGAGCCAGTTGAAGATCTGTGACAGATGGGGCGAAGTCACAAACTTGCCGCCCGGGGCGGAATCCATCCACAGAACTTTCCAAAGTGTGCCCATATTTACCTGATCAGAGAGAAGAAGTGGTGGGAGAGGGGACCAAGAAGAGGGAAAGAGGCGGCGGAAGGGGATGGAAGAGGGCGGATGCAGGGGTGAGGGAGGCAGAAATCTGCAGGGGAAGCCAGAGAACTGGCTGCCTGTCATAGCTGACACCGAGCCATCTGCCACAAACCTGTGGCGGCTTCAGATCTCCCCTCCCTGCCACCACCCAGCCCCTAAATTAAACACAGATCTATACAGACCTTATGATGGCTACACATGACACCAGCTTCACATGCAGGACAACTTTTCCTTTTGTATTTTCAGCAAAAAGGGAGAGGAACGTAAAAGCACCCTCATGTATCCCATATGTGGTGCCACATTGAATTTCCGGTTGAATCTGTTTTTATCCTTTGTACTGGATGACATGGTGCCGGAATTCTTTCCTTCTTCGACGTGATGGCGGCCAAGCCGCAGCCTTCAAACGCTCTCTACTTGGCTGCGCCTCCACCTAGGTTGCCAGGTTATCGTGGTGTCTGTCCTCTGAGGGCCACAGGGGCTGAAGGGAGGATAAGAGTGCTTCTGGACTAATTGGGCATCCATCCATGCATTGTTTTTCAGGCGAGTAGGAGAGGAGAGGGGGAGAATGAAGGGTCTCACTGCCTTGCTGCCTTGCTTTAGCAAATGAATGATTCCGGGTTTTTAAGTGAAGGTATTAATAAGGGTTCTGGCAGGTATTCCCATGATTCACAGTGTTACATTTGCATTTAATTAATCTTGAGGAAAGCTGGAAGATAAACAGCTGTAATTCAGACCAACACTGGGACCCTGCTGCCACCTATCTGATGAAATCAGAGCCAATATGTTTGTTTTATTTCACGTGATACACACCCTCCTCCCTCCTCTCTCTCTCTCTCTCTCTCTCTCTCTCTCTCACTCCTGTTCTCTCTAAGTAACATCCTCTTTCTCTTTCTGACCCCCTTTCGATCGGCAAGTCAGCTACTATGCAAATGACCAATACATTATTTATTTATTGTTATTTACAGAAAGTATACAGAAATGGTAGAAAGACAGCCTTGCTTGGTGCACTACTACCACTGTCTATTGCAATCCTAAATAGACTAGATCTTTTTGATATAACATGGTGATACCGCCCAATATTTCATTTTTTATAAAAAAAATTAAAATAATTGATTCCTTCTATCCGTGATTATCCCTTCCTGTTGGGGACCTAAAAATCCACTGTGATTAAGCTGCTAGCAGTATAGTAACAGGCATGAAACATGAGGTGGCAGATCTAACTGGTGAACAAAGGTGTGTTGTTGTGGCTACCAACTACGGCTTCCAATATCTGGGCTGTTACACCTTTTAGAGCTCGTGCTTTACTCAGTAATTAACACATGCCTCCAGCCTTCTGAACGTGGCAAAGTAACGGTGTTGCTCCTCTCTTCGTAACGTTTTGTCCACTGTAGTGCCGACAGAGGGAAGAGACAGCAAGTCAGCCCGAGTCATTAGAGCCACCGTGGCTTTCGTCTGAGCAGCCCGCAGATCCTTTCCTCAAAATGGGTCTCCTTTCTTCGTCGTTATGTTCTCTGGCTTTCACATCCACTAGTTGTTTTCTTTTTTTTTTGTACTTTGGAACGCTTGTGGCATGCCACCGGGCCAAGAAGAAAAAAAAAGCTATAAAAAAAGAAGTAGAAAGAGAAATGGTTAGGGGGAGGAGGGAAATAGGGACGATTGATAAGACACAATGCAATGTATCGATTCCAGTCATTTGAAACTTTTGTTTAACCGTCATGACATTTTGATGATATACCGTGTGTGTCTGTGTGTAAATATATCTGAGCATGTGTGTGTGTGTGTGTGTGTGTGTGTGTGTGTGTGTGTTGCATTTAACTATGGTATTAATAGACTTTGCTGAGGTTACGTGGGCCCTTGGGTACGTGGTAGAACTGTCCTCCTACACAATCGAGCGTGCAGCTGTGATCTAGCCCGAGGCACACCTACCCACAGTCACTATCTAATGCATTTTACATTTTCACAGATGAAAAAGAGAGGAGAGGGGGGGGGGGGGGGAGAAAGAGAAGGACTTTGCTCTCTTTGTTCCCTTTGTACCCTACGTCAGTTGACACATGGCGACTGTAGTGAAGGGTTTTGTGGCCCTCTAATCTGTAATTAAGGATTCTATGTACGTGGCCTCTGCATTGTGGCTGGTTCTCCGGTTGGCTAAATGGCTAAACTGGAATAACAATGGTTTTACGTGTACTGTGGGAATATTTTAATGTTGAGTAGTCCTGGAAAAATTTTTAACTGTTCAATTGCTCTCCAGAGTTTAAGATTATTTCACTGATGGCCTCTGAAATGACCTAAATTATTGACGTTTATTTGGTCTATTTGTAATAATTCACTTCTCTCAACTTGTGAGGTGAGGAGGCCACACCATGAGCAAACATACAGTATACCCATAATAGCCTGTTGTTCAACTTTATTCTGCTATAATCTGGACGTACAGTACTGTGATGGTGTTCTTTGTGAAAGCTGCCATAACGCTCATAGAGGAAAATTAAATTCTTGACAAATCGGACTTCTGGGAGCTGAGATCTCTGCCAACTTCATTAGGCCTTTAAACTCGCAACAATCCATAAAGGGAAAAAATGTTTCTCACTTTTACCCGGCCTGTAAACAAAAAAAAAAAGATACTTGTACAAATATTGGAAGTATCCCTGCAGCTGAGTGGACCCTACAGCGATTTTTTTTGCTCCCTAGTCACTCATCACCAACTTCTAAATAACAGACTTGGCATAGGCATCGAGCTATCTCATACAGCTCCTGAATCAGAGTGTTAGGCTGGGGCTATGCTGACACGGAGATGCTGAGTTGCCAAAAAAAAATCACAAATCTCTAACCCCCCAACAACTGCCGGCCCGGTTCCCTTGTGTGTTTTCCGAGAGAGGTGTTTCCGGACATGCTGGCAGTCACGCTCTGATATCACCTTCTTTTGACCGGAATTCGGCCTCCCCGGCATTTCCCCGTGTTCCCATCTGTTTCCCTGTGAGCGAAGCGGAGCGCCGGCACACCTAGCTCCAAGACTGCTTAGCTTAGCTGCAGAGCAGACAGAGTGAGCCTGTGGGCCATGCTGTCTGATGGGCCTTGGCCCTGCATCCTCTCTGACCCCCTACTCCTCAGACTCTACCAGGAGGCCTTAAACTAACAGGATTTTGTATTTTTCTGGATGAATGGTAATGCGATATATGAGTTCCAATTCCTCTGCTAGGAGGGTGTCTTGTGTTATAATTACATGTATTTGTTGTTGGTAAGTTTAAAGGTATAAGGTATGCATTTATTGGCAATATTTGTACATTTGTGAGATATGGATTGAGAAAGTGGACTAGGTGCCCGTTGAGGAGCTCCACAGCCTGTCTCAACAGTACCTCCCTGTTGTTCTATCTGCACTCCCTCCTCTCAAAATACTACTTTTCTGAACTGCCTATCATCTACAGCTGTGGAAGACCATGGCCCAAGTACGGCCAGATCCCTACATTAGTTTGTTAAACATTTATTTGTTGAGTTTGTTTTTATAGCGACTTTGGGATTCTACTTGTCATGAAAAGCGTGATATACAATAAGAATACATTCCCGTGCATGTATTTGTATGTCAGTTGCAAAATAGGTATCTCTGTTACGTGTTGATTGTTAACCAATCTACAATAATATGCATTATCCTCTGTATATTACTTTTGAAAGGGTTATCAATCCTAAACCCAATTCAAGTCCCAAACCACTGATGTCTCCTGATATTTACTCTACAGTGTGTCCTTTAATGACAAAGAGTTCTTTCCTCCTTGATGCAGGAACGGATGTCTTTTTATGTCACTGTAGTTGAACGAAATCAGTTAAAGTAATGCCTTTGTTCTATTTGTTACGGGTATCTAACTAAAGGGCCTTTGTATTAACTTCCCAAACTTCACATTACAAAGGGTTTTTTATTCAAATCTCCCAATGGAGTTTTACGTACAGTAGCAGCTACATTTGGCTGTGTCCCAAATGGCACCCTATTCCCTTGACAGTGCACTACTTTTGACCTGGGCCCATAGGGCTCTTGCCAAAAAATAGTGCACTTCCTAGGGTGTAGGGTGGCATTTTGGGCATATCCTTGATCTTCAATCTTCCAGAGGGACTTCTCTTCCCACCCCTATCTCCTGAACCCCATCACCTGAAGGACTATAGGCTCTGCCAAGTCATTCCTCAATGTGGCACACTCAAGTGCTTTCACATGGGGGTCCTCTGCACTGTGTGTTCTGGAAGGCCCCCAAAGGTTTCCCAAGGTTCACTTTCTGCACTGGATACAAAAAGAAAATGGTACTGCAATAACAGTGGATAGCACATTTAGACCAAGTTTCCTGCCTTGCCCTCGCTAACACGACAGAAAGAAGCAATTGCGGGAGGGAAACCTTAAACGCTGTGCAATGCTACCTCACTATCTACCTTTTATACCTAATAAAGAGAACTTCAATATATATCCATTACCCCCACAGCAGTGCAGAACAAATTAGCTCTAATAGGGTTTCCCTTTCCCCTACCGTCATTTTCAACATTTGCTTTGAAATTTCAATTTGGTTTTGCTTAATGTTAAAGTTCCCCCACAATGTACTATACAGCAATATGATACCAATTACAGTGACTGGAAACATGAAATGAAAAACATTAGCACAATATTAGACTGAAAAGCAGCCGTTCGAAACAAGTCCCATCCAAAGCAGCAAGCGTATCGCATGAGATAGGAAACGTGCACAGAGAGATACTTGAGGACTAACAGCTTAGCTGTGGTTCATTATCAAATCATGAATACAACCACTTTTGTTACCTTGTAGTTACAGTCTTATTTCATTCCTTTATTAAGTCAGTTAAGAACATATTCTTATTTACAATGACAGCCTACCCCGGCCAAACCCGGACAATGCCGGGCCAATTGTGCGCCACCCTATGGGATTCCCAATCACGGCCGGATGTGACGCAGCCTGTGTTTGAACCAGGGACTGTAGTGACTCCTCTTGCACTGAGAGATGCAGTGCCTTCGACCGCTGCGCCACTCGCGGGAACCTCGCTGAATTCATTGTTATCCTTTCAAGCATCTGTGTCAGTTTGAATACTACAACAAAAATATCACAAGGACACACAGGCGGTGTATTAAACTTAATCCAGCACCTGCCAACTGCATTTACCACCCCTTCATACCGTGTATAACACTCCACCTACTCCCCGAGCTGTGCTGTATGTGTGAGAGAGCAAGCGGGTGATTCTAAAAAGATCTCTCCCACACGGTCAGAGTCGCAGGTACTCCTGCAGCCCTCTGCTGTTCCACATGGGCCACCGTATATCTCCTAGTCCTGTGGGACCGAGAGACATGGCAGCACGTTGTGACACCTGATGTCAGATTTCTCTCTCAGGCGCCCCTCGCCATCCTGCGCGGGGAGGTGGGAAACCAGATGGCGGGATTCAGACCGGCGAGTAAACGACACACGTGTCCATGGCATGATGATCAGCGAGCGGCGCTACGCCCGCTACTACACTTCCTGTCTGCTCTCCCACCTCTCTGTCACAGCAGTTGGTGTCACTATGCCTTCTGCATTCAGGGCCCCCGTGAACAGATTGGACAGTCTGCTGTTAGGATCATTCACAACACTGTCAGAATGTCCACTGGAGCTTCGCCCACAATAGGGAATGAGTCAGATTCAAGACTCTCTATGAAGCATTTTGGGATTTTAGGGAATTGATTCAATTGATTGATTTGATGAATTCAACTTTGGGCATTGTCAGTTATGCATATCATATATATGGTATGTGGTATCTTCTTGAAATATCTACTGTATGTAATATATGATATTGATATAAAATATATATATATTTTACATTTGTTTTTTGTTTTTAAAATTTTGTCACTATTGAATATTTATGTCTGTCTTTATATTGGTTGCTTCTTCATTGATTGGCTTTTTATCATGTCTTGCCCCCAGCTTTCTCCCACTGCACTTCCCAATCGCCCTGTCACAAGGTCTGGTGTGAATAGCCATATCATGTTATGGGGCTGACCACCTACTGTAGACTATTTAGCCTTCAGCATTCGTCCCATTTCATGGCCCTCCACTATTAGTTTCCACTATAGGTGGAACCATAGCGGAAATATCCCCACCTCCAGCGGCTACTGTCCAAGCTCATCAACTAGAACACTTCACCAGATCTAGGACACAAACTAATTACTCAATGATACTTGCACAATGTCCCCACTACTCTTCATCTCAAATGCCACCTCTCTTATAAATGTCATATGAACATCCATAAAACAATAACGGATGCCCCAGTCTCAGGAGCATTGTCTTGTTTCTTTGGCAGTAGCTCTACCCTAATCTCTTTCTGTTGCTGGAGACAGTTTTTTCCCCCCACCTAACTGGAGGTGCCTATAGACAGATGAACCTGAGGTACTGAAATCTTGCCTTGCCTGAGGGAGTTCATAAAGCCTGACATATGGTCGTGTGGCTGCAGCTCTTGACTCAGTCATGCAACACACAGTATCTAATCACATTTTCAATTGCCTCAACAACTTCAGGGTTGATTATCAGCTACTCATGTGGCTTGAGATGGGCAACACTCTAAATGCAGTTGGAAATGCTCATCTTGAGTGTCGGTGATTAAAATTTGACCCCTTGACTAGAGGGTGGGTCTGTGGGCTGTCTGTGTGTACCAGAACTCATTAGAATCCCGCTTCTATTAACAGATGCTTGCCAGGGCCGGGGTTCTGAAATCGTTGTCATGACGAGGAAAGATGTCATTCTTCCAAAACCCAAACATGTCTCTACATGTTTTCTAACATTATTATTTAAACCTTTTTTAAAACTTAGTCTACAATTGAACATGTACTGTGAACTTCATTGGGGGTTCACCCAAAAACCGAACAGAAAGTGATGGAGAAATCTAAACGTTTTGAACATTTTGGAGGGAAAATCGAGAGAAAAGGGACCACCAGGTGCAGGCTCTCCACCTCACTCGACAGAAGCTGCTTTTCTCCTCCAATAACCCAAAGCAGGGAGAGAGATGGCACTTCCAGTAGTTGCGCCAAAAGACATTTCAAGTGTGCACTTCAAAGACTGCTTGGATTATATTCGCATACAGTGTATCCTGAGGGAAACCTTTGAAGGAAAAGTACTGCAGAGCTGCTTGTGGCCATCGAGAGAGTGTTTGTGTGTCTCTGTGTGTGTTTTGTTTGTTTGTCTAAACCCATTTTGCTCACCACACTCACCACCATGCTGTTGGGGTCTGGGGTTTCTACCAAACGCCGTGAGATTTCAGCTATGCATATTCTGCTTTATTTACCCAATTCATTTCCATCCCTGGAAAAATGGTTCCTCAATGGCATACTTTAAGCAGTGTTGGGGATGCTACTCTGAAAATATAGTTTATCAAGCTACCAATTACATCGCACTGGTAGAAGTTAGGTTGCTCTAAAGCTACAGTTAAGAAAAATATAGTTACTTTGAAAAAGTAGTTCACTACATCCAAACTATTTCTTGAAAAATTATACTATCTTCATCTGAAATGTCATGGACTACAAATTCCAATGACAGATCACTCTGGGATCATATGGTAACAGGTTTGAAGTGATAATTAGGCAGGTCTAATGCCAAAAAAAATAAGAAAATTCTTGCCTTACTTCGCCTATATTTCCCTTTTGCAAAAATGTGTGTATTTCCAGTAGTTAGCTACACACTATCAAGTGCAACTACCACTAAGCTACTGCCAAATTAAGTTACATTACTAGTTGATCTACATGTAGTTCACTACTCTCCAACATTGTATGCCTTTTATGCAAATGGGGATCTGCAGAAATTGTATTTAGTATTGGTGCCATTATAGGCAAGTGAAGTTACTTTGTCATTTTTGGGTTCACAGTTTAATTGAGGAAGAGAACAAACATCTTCACGGACACCTGCAACCAACGGGTGCCATTATGCCAACTCCAACAGGAAAAACGGCTGAAAAGGCTGAAACTAATAGAAACACTGAAGCCTATTATCATAGTTAAACCCACATCAGTTAGAGGCCTCAATCACTACTCCCTGTGTCGCCTTCACATGCAGATGGTGGCATTTGTGGCATTTGTTTCAGGTGGCTCCCCACATAAAGAGACGTTTGGAGAAAAAGAGTAGGGGGACTTCTTGGCTGAAAGGACAAGTAAGTAATAGGATTTGTACATTGTCCTGGAGGTTTGGAGGTTGGTTCACCTTAAAGCTGCTGGAAGGGATTAGCAGTAGCTGCTCCGGAGCCATTCGAGGTGGGCACAGTTGCCTTTTTGCATTTCAATCGAGCCAGCATTGCACGTGGAGGGACCACAGTAGAAAATGTGCCTGTTATATTTCACAACGGCGGTGGTGGTGGCAGTTTGAGTTTCATTCTGGCTATTGGGCTGGCTCCCCTTGCTCCCAGTAATCACGGGTAAACAAAGAGTGGCATTGTGACTTTAGCCCCTTCCTCTTAAACGGTGGTAAAGCCCGGGTTGACCTGAGGAGGGCAACAAGGCTGCACCACATGGGGCTAGCGAGGGGGGGGGGGGGGGGGGGACGCATTCCGCCAGATGAGGAGTGACACGGGGTTCGAAGGTTAATTTGTGTAACAGTCGAATTTGCATACAAATGAAAAATGACATAATTTTTCTGTTCTCCCAAACTTTCAATGTCATCCACATCAAGCGGCCCCATCAGCGTTCCCTGGCCGTTTGAAGAATATTCATCACTTCTGAAGATGGGGCACCTTGTTTGCTATTAATCTCTACTGCAGGTCAATGACTTCATTTGCCCAACTTTATCAGTGGTGCCATTTCCTTTTTTTTCATAGTTCGGTCTCTTTGTAGCCCCCTTTTTCTAAAGTGTTCGTATTGCCTTTCTTCATACAGAGTGGATAAGCTTTTTAAGCACAACAAAGGCACATTAACTCTGTTCTCGGGAAACAGTTTTGAAGACATAAATGAATTACTTGAGACAGAAATATATCCAGCCCTCTAGATTGCTCTCTCTTTCCCCTTCTCCCTCAACACCCTTCTCCAACTCCAAACGTTTTTTTTTCCCTCTCCTCGTCTTGATTGGATGGATTGTTTTTCTAATCCAAGGGAAATTACTTGCAATAAGGGTCACATAATCATGGCAAAAGTGTGACGGCAAGAGTGAAGTGACTATTTCATAGTGAGTGTATGCGTGTGTGTGTGTGTTCGAGTGCGTGTCTCTCTGCGTGCGTACATGTGTGTCCGCGTAAGATTCCACCTTACCATTCTTCCACCGTGTCATTCTCCCCATTCTGTTCTCCTCTCATGTCTGACACTGTGTGAGGGGAGAAGCTACTCCAGAATAAGAAAGCCAAATCCATGCATTGTCAGAGACTTTCGTTACAATAACGGATTTACAGCGCTTTCTGTCTGGCTCAAACTCTCTGCCTGACTGTGATCACTGAATAAGACCAGTCTGCATTAGAATGTCTAGTATGGGAAGCAGAGTGGAATTCCTGGTAATCAGATGTCTGACACACAAATCAAGCCTCTTGAGAACCTTCGCACAACTTCCACACAGTTCTGGAATTCTAATATCGTGGACATTCTTAGAGCCAGAGCTATATGCCAAAGACTAACTGAAGATGTCCCTCTTTTCCCCTTTTATCTCTGAGACGCAGTGCTGCCTCTTTGCTCGTTGGAAGTCCTCTTAGGTTCCCGGAAGGTGGAGAAACTGTTCAGCTGCATTGACAGTCCAGTCCGATGGAAAGGGGAGTGTTGTTTTTCAAAGGGAATCATATTCATTGAATTAAACTTAATTAAACTTATTTAGAATCACTTCTTTGTGAGGCTCTAACGACTTTAATGGGACTTAATGGACTTCATCTGGCAGCTGTACGAATGATGTACTGCATTTCCTCGTCGTAAACAGCATTCGCTTTTTATATGGAGAATAAACAGACGGAGAACAGAGCATTGAACACTGTCACAAGCTGAAAATCTAGCTCCATGTAATCAACGACGTGTGCAATATGCTACTTAAGCAGTGTAGTTTTGTGTTTTGCTAGATTGCCTTGACTACTGTAAGGCTATGATAAATTGTATTCGTGATAGTTTATTTGGAGTGAATACATCCACAAGGAATGAAATAATGAACAGTTCCTTCTTTTTATGCCATTTATGTTGATTTGCCTTCACAAGTATTTGTCCTCCGCACATTAGAATGTGACCAAGTCTGTGTAAGTACGAAGACATCGCTGTGCAGTTTACTAGCACCGTGATTAGGCGACACAGATCAGAGTCATATACACATCTGATTGATTCTATCTTCAAAAATGTACGCGGAATTCGACGGGAACTTTAAGAATAACCCTGCTCCATTAAGCCGTGCCACTCCCTTCGAAAAGATCAACCTGAAGGAGACGAAGAAGAAGATGGAAGAAACAGAGACAGCAAAAGAAAGAGAGATGGGATGAGTTTGTGTAAGGCATCAGAAGATAACACGTCTTGTGAACCATTGTTTGGATCTTTATGCAAAACCTTTGTGATTTGAACGCTTGATCCCCCATAGGCAAAGGAGTTCTGGGTATTGATCTGCACTGAACGGAAAGGCTTCATCGCTCAGTCCTCACCTGCCCTCTCTTGGAGGAGTTACTACCCAGGACCGGAGCACCCTCGTCTGGGTAGCAGCCAGAGATTATGGAGAGATGACCTATACAACCTCATGAGCTTTAGGTACAGAAGGAAACCAGAGAGTGTCTAATTAGTGGTGATCAAAGACAGGGGCTTTATCCCCCAAAACAAACCTGCACATTTGAATGTGGTTAGGAAGAAGAAGAAGAAAAAAAGGTTTCAGGTTTTTGAAGTTTGTAAGAAGTGATACTTTTTAATGATATGCAGGCCTTTATGCTTTCCTTTACTCTCTCACTGGCTCCCACACACACACGCACGCGCACACGCACCCGCACACACGCACGCTTTCTCTCTCTCTCCCTGTCTCTCTCTGTCTCTCTCTCTGTCTCTCTCTCTGTCTCTCTCTCTGTCTCTCTCTCTGTCTCTCTGTGCCTCGTTCTCATTCTCTCTCACTCTTTCGGTCACACTCACTCACATTTCCCTCTGTGTGTGTGTGTGTTCACACAATTAACTCTACATAACAGCCACAGTGAGGCACTAACTCTGGATCTCTGACACACTGAAATATAAGCATCCATTGCTTGACACATGCGTGAGCAAACCATACTTGATGAAACTGGACCGCAGCTAATATACTTGACACAGTTCAGTCTTGAGGTCAACCTTCCTGTTGATAGGGTTAACCTTATCTTTGACCTCTTATGACCCCTTCTAGTGCGTTGATCTAACCCACTAGCTGCTATTTTGATAGTTGTCTGCTGCTACATCTCTAATGCACTTTCCTTTTTGTCAATTAACATCCTCTATCAATTAGGTCATCAAATTGATTAACCAATTGACCCTTTTGGACCGAATCTAAGCATCCCCATTACAAGCATGTCTAAAGGAATAAAAGTCAATTGGAATTGATGAGGAGCTGCAAATGGGGTCTACTGCGTTGGCATATGTGACAATTCATCTCATTAACTGTCAAATGTCCACTCAAAATGTGAGAATTACATAGTTATGAATATCATATCTGAAATGTTATTGCACTGACTATATATACTGATACTCAACCTCTGCATCTTATACCCCCAGAGCACCACACAATATCAAATAGACATGATACCCTGCAAACATTAAATTAATTCCTTATAAATATATTTCTCTATAGCCATTAGATATTTTTTCATATTAGGTTAACTCATTTTGCTCACAGCCACTCTGCGTTTGTGGCTCTTTTTAATCTTAATGAAAGCACTGGCAGGACGGCAATTTTACGCTACAATTTTGCTGCATATATTTTCAAAAATATTAGTCACGTGCCTTTGGCCTCAAAGCTTAAACAAGTTCACTGTCTCCCTTACACCAGAGGTACTTGTGGCAAAAACAATTGAGACAAGAGTTACAGTATCTAACGTTGTAAGAAAAGGTACAAAACCTACATGTTGTAGAATGTTCAGGTGAATTGTAGTAAATCTGTAACACAAGAAAACAGATGACATTTGTTAAGAAATACATTTCCTGAGGCAAACACAAATGTGTATTTACTTCTATGACTGTGCTATATACATCATTTCCTGCTTAGCCGTCAGTCAATATTGTCATTATCACATTTAGGCAGAGGTGCAAAATATAGCATTCACCCCCCATATCATCCTATCTGCATACTAAATTCAGTGTTGCAGGAATCCTGGCCAACGTGAATCCTTTGGACTGGCAGCTACTGAAAAGCGATATGTGTATCACCCCCGCCTCCTCAGTTCCCCCCAAGGGATGGGAATAAAATCAGACGTGCAGGTGTAACGTTGCTTTGGAGTAGCATTATACATCCATTGAGTGGTTAGTCGGGGGGTTGGAGGCTCGTGTCTCGGGTTCTGTTTCTATTGCCTTTGTGCATTAAGCATTCCCTTGTCCAAAAAGAAAAGCCTGACCTAAATATGGCTGAAAGACACAACATGTGACCTGTTTAGTGCTCCCTGTCATGCCCTAGAGCCATGGCAGGGACTCTATTAGTGGGAGAAAGCACAGATGCTACCAGATAGCCAGCATATTGTCCAGAGATGACCCATGTATAATTGCACAAAGTTCAATACACTCAGGTCTACAATTGAATTGCATTGACCACCTTTGCTTGCTGCACACTGGATTTGGATTTAAGGTGGATACAGATCTAGCTATCTTTCTGAAACAGAATCACAACCAAGGCATTGTCCTGAAATATTGAACATTGCAATAGCCTTATGCATTGTATGATCCAAGCCATACCATTTCACTACACTCGCCATTTATAACTATTTGATTCTGAAATGCATATTTCATATGGAAATCAAGCTTAGAATGTGTGCACAAATCTCAGCTAGATGAATCAACTAATGAAATCAAGTAGCCTACTGTAGTACTGCGTACTATAACAAAAGAGAATATGTCTGCAATATGGTTTCCCCTCACAAATGCAAATGTGTCCGATGGCTATGAAAAAGCTGTCTGTACTCATTTGTAGTGGCCAGCCCGGGGATAAATGAAATCACTCAAATCTTCCTCTTCCCTGCAGCTGTTAGCAGAATCGGAGCCCAGGTAGTGCTTGGGGCCTGTACAGGCAACCAAGCGACAGACATGGTGCATGGAGACACACGCCGTGGTGCAGATGCTGAGTATGTTAGTGTTACACACCATGTTTCTGCCTAATGTCACTACTTGGGCTTCAGACACAATGCTGTTGGTTTGTAGAGACATTTAAAAAAAAAAAAAAAAAAAACTATGCAACTATCTATATAATTAAAATGTATTACATGCGCAAGGACAGAATTATAAAAATGATCATAAAAGGTCATTTAACCATGAAACTACATGATCTGATATCATGGATGGTCATTCCACCTTAAATGTTGAAGGTACTCCCCCTCATTAATGTCAAGTTGCTCAATTGTTTTTTGTAGATGCTCGATTCATATTGATCATAACTCACCCGTCTCTAGACTGCAGTTGGTAATGTGATCAATAGATATGTTTGCTGAGGCACGGCTAGGGTACCAGCATCCATACTTTTTCCAAATGGATGTATAGTGGAATGAAAGGGTGGGCTAGCAGTGATCTTCCTTTCCAATGCATTGAGCTAAGATGTACTGCGATAATAGCAGTTGAGTGATAGCCACAGGCATTGGAGATGGACCATCAGGCTGTTTTGAGGCAGTATTATGGTACCAGATCATATTGACTATTGCTGAGTGTGTTGATGTTTGCAAGTATACACCTTCTAGTAAACGCACAGGTGCAGTCATGGAAAACAGGAGTTTAAACAAGTCCAAATGGAATGTAGGAAATGTACACTAACTTGATGTTGATCTCCTGAAATGCATAAACCTATTCCACGCTAACGATAATTCACAATGGGCAAGTGGCGAGTCTTTTCCACTTTATTTGATCAGTCGTTAATCATTTCTTGAAGATAATGATTTATTTAAAGATGGCCACTCTCTGGAAAGGCACAAATCATTAATAAATGAACAAAGTGACAGAGCACCGTGGGGATTTTCTGTCATTAGAGTGAGAAGTAAAAATATACACCTGATTTAAATTGATATTTTTTTATTTATTTCAATTGTGGAATAAAATTCCATTTAAAATGAGCCCTTATTTGCTTTTCATACGAGTCAAACTCGGCTTGTCAGATATTACATTCTTAAGTTTTACTGTGGGTGTGTGCATGTGTGAGTGTATAAATGGTCACCGGTATGAGAGAGGACCTCAGGGAACATTGTGATAATGAAGCTGGGTGTGCAGTTGTGTGTGTATTGTTGTCTATATACAGAAATTAAACTGAGGTGTGTGTGTGTGGGGGGGGCGGGGGGGGGGGGGGGGGGGGGTGTGACAGATCTAGAGCTTGAAAGGTTTTAAGGTCAATAAACAAACAGGGCATTGATTTCTTGTCACTCTCCCCATTCGCAGGAAACGCAGCTTTCAGAAACGTTCAGTCCCTTTATCATAGACCTGTTATGTTCATCCCTGCTTATGGTGAAAACCTCCCTCTCTAAAGAAATACCCTAATTAATAGCTCCACCCAGACATCTCCAGAGAGGAGGGTATATCTAAAGCAGGCCAATAGGAGAGATTGGTAATAATTTTATTGGAGAGGGATGAGAAGGAATGATGTTCTCCTCTCTGATAGATGAGCAGAAGGCTATAGGCCTGCTGATCGAAGCCGACTGTGTGTTTATGAGTCTCGACAGAGAGAGGGAACAGCGGAGGGAGAACAAGTGTGGATTCCTCCTCGGCCCAGCTCGCTTCAAACCCATCCAGGGAAATTTTTATTTGTTCTTTTCATGTGACGAATCGCAGGCAACAACCCTGGACGTTCTTTTTTATTTTACGATCATAACGGTGCTAAGCTTTTCTTCTTCTTTTTTTCCACTTGCCTCATTCTCCTTCCTCAACAAAAGTGGGAAAATGGAAATGTTTTTTGTGTGTTTTTAATCCTTCCACACTTTAATTGGCCTTCTCTTTACTGTGAAGTGGGTAAAAGCAATGGCGAGATGAAACAAGTGTTAGGTTGTGTGCTGCTAGGGTGACACACGGTGTTACCAAGCGTGAACAGTTGACCTGATATTTAAAGCCTTCACATTTGCAATTAAAACTACAGGATCAGGGGTTATTTCAGTTTTGGAAATGGAAATGGTCTTCTCTTACCAATTCATATTGCTACTTTTGTCTTTTTATTTATTATTTATTCCACAATATGATTAGGCTTGCATATGTTATGTGTTTGAAACCATTTTCAGATTTGTCTCTGGTCCAGATATGTCTTCGGTAAGTGTGATCGATATGGACATGGATTGGACTGACAACCGTCTGGTGGAGTCGGTAAAAGGGGGTCATTGACAGCCTTCTATCTGACCAGAGTACACTATTTCACGTTGGCTTGTGTCCCAAATGGCACCCTATTCCCTACATAGTGCACTACATTTGATCAGGGCTCTGGTCAAAAGTACTGTCCTATGCAGTGAATAGGGTGCCATTCGGGCCGCACATCTTGTGTTAGAGGGCCAATTGAGTACTACCTTTGCTCAGTATGTGTCATAGAAACACACACTTTAGGGCCTTACGTACCTCCTTTATTTATCTGAGGGGAAAGAGGTGGGAGCACATCCTTTGTGTGTCTTCTACTAGTGACTTCCCATGAAATGTTGGCCTAGTTTCCTCCATTGAAACCCTATGATAGGTTCCAGGATTAGCAACACTGAGTATTGATCCCACATTCTTTTTTTTTTACTATGTCCACATGGCAGCCAGTCAATATCTTAGAGGCTTTGATTTCTTTGTGCTGGTGTTACAGTGGAGGAAAATGTCAAAATGTCCTCGAGTTACACTGTCATGTGTTATCAATGTTATCAATGTTATCAATGTTATCAATGTTCCGACATAGATATTAATAGCCACATGGGTAAGAGAGTACAGTTTATTTAACAAGGCCGCAGTATAATCAGTCCTCTTTTGAAGTGATAGTTGTATGATAAAGCGATAGAAATATTTATTGTGCAGTCTTTCCACGAGAAGCAATTGAACAGGACAAAACCATGGGATCTATCAGGATCAGTGTTTTACAGTTGAAATAATTAGGAACTATGATACTGTGCTCATGAAGAGAAAAAAATATGGAATTCACGCAAACAATCAGACAAGGAATGTAAGTGGTGAAAGGTTGGTAAAGGCCCTATCTGGGAAAAGCAGGCTTGGATTATTATGGAGTTTTAGTTCTGGAATGTATACTGAACAAAAATATAAAGGCAACATGCAACAATGGCTAAGAGTTTACTGAGTTACAGTTCATATGAGGAAATCAGAAAGTTGAAATCAATTCATTAGGTCCTAATCCATGGATTTTGCATGACTGCCCAGCCAATCAGAATGAGTTTTTCCCCACAAACGGGCTTTATTACAGACAGAAATACTCCTCAGCACCCTCTTCAACTCACTAAATGGGATATATACAAATTTGTGCACAAAATGTGAGATAAATATGCTTTTTGTGCGTATGGATTTTTTTTTTTAAATCAACTCAGAAAACATGGGACCAACACTACATGTTGCATTCATATTTTTGTTCAGTATATAAACAGTACTTTAGCGAACAGTAGGAGTGAGTAGCGAACACAGGGCAGCTGATCCCAACGCTAAGATGCTCGCCCCAACCCTAAGAGAGATATCTGTCCTGCGGGAGTTCGGAACAGGCTATTATCCACAACACAAACTAGCTCATGGAGATATTTCTAGTTTTTATCTTTATTGACTAGCTATGTTACACTTGCAAGCTACTTTCTTAGCAAGGAATGTCCCATGGACCAGGCAGAGAGAAGTTCTGCAGAATGGTTGGGAATGACCTAGGCTACAGTGTGTTTATTGTAGATCCACTCCTATACAAACACATCTGCTCTTCTACATGTCCTGCAGATACACCATGGCCAAAAATATGTGGACAGCTGCTCGTCGAACATCTCATTCCAAAATCATGGGCATTAATATGGAGTTGGTCCCCTCTTTGCTGTAACGACAGCCTCCACTCTTCTGGGAAGGGAGTTTGGAATTCGGTAGTGAGTGTTGCAACCGAGGACAGACAATTTTTTACACACTACTCACTTCAGCCCACGGCCGTACCAGTCCTGTGAGCTTGTGTGGCCTACAACTTTGCGGCTGAGCCATTGTTGCTCCTAGACGTTTCCGCTTCACAATAACAGCACTTACAGTTGAACGGTGCTCTAGCAGGGCAGAAATCTGACAAACTGACTCGTGACTGTGCCACTTCGAAAGTCACTGAGCTCTTCAGTATGGGCCATTCTACTGCACATGTTTTTCTATGGCTGTGTGCTGGATTTTATACACCTGTCAGCAACGGGTGTGGCTGAAATAGCCAAATCCACTAATTTGAAGGCCTGTCCGTATACTTTTGGCCATGCAGTGTATTACGGTAAAAACTTGAAAAGTACTTGATCCCATGTTCCATCTGGAAAGTGTCTGTGTGCTAGTGGGGGATGTAGGCCTACAGTAATCTAACAAGAGTTTTCAATTTGTGATAACAAAGTGTCAAATTTACTATTTTACTCTGATGCTGCCAGTTAACCATTTACCCAAAATATTAATAGAACAAGCTTTCCAATTTGGCCTACTGAGTTTTTGCCTAAAATAATAACATTTCTCTGTCTACAACAGAAGTGAATCACAAAAATGTAAATTAAGTTAAAATTAAGTTATACGTTTTTTTTTAAATTAAAGAGGAGAGGCTGTACTTTATTTTGATATGAGACTCCCCTCACAATGTGTCTTTATCTTCAGACCAAATTGTCTTTACAAATTAGGAGGCTTCATGGGTGAGAAAACAATCCAATCCTGAAATATCTAGCCAACAACAACACCAAAACCTAACTATATTAATTGGCAGTATTGACGCCAAATCGATTAGTCAGTAAATAAATGTCATATTATTTTCTCTAAATGAAAACATAAACCAAGTCTGGCTATCTAGCCGGTAAGCTGTAGTCACCCATTGACTACTAGCACTCACATCGCTCTGGTCGATGAAGTTGCCTTTTTTCCTTGCTGCAAAATCAAATGTTTCTGGACATCATAGACACGGGTGTACTTGTCATGGTTTTATAGACGTCTCTGTTTGCTGGAGTTTTGTAGCTCATCTTTTTTTTGCCTGTGTAACGTCGAAGCGATCCAGGGTGAGCTTGCTACAGTAGCTCTAGCTCATTTGCAAGCTTGATATCCAAAGCACTAGCTTGACTAAACACATCAATAATATTCACTTACTTATGTGTTATCCACAAAAACATGTGGGCTCCCGAGTGGCCCAGTGGTCTCAGGCACTGCATCTCAGCGCTAGAGGTGTAACTACAGACCCTGGTTTGATCCCAGGCTGTATCACAATCGGGTGGCGCATAATTGGCCCGGAGTCGTCTGGGTTATAGGGGAGGGTTTGGCCGTGGTAGGCCGTCATTGTAAAATAATGATTTGTTCTTAACTGACTTGCCTAGTTAAATAATGGTTAAATAAATAATAAGCACAATGTTGTCGTCCATAACTTGCACAAGGAAATCTGTGAAAATCAACTGAACTTGATTCATCTGTCACAATTTACCCACGATGGATCACGGTTTTAATGCTTTCGAGCAAGGCCAACATCTAGTTCGAGCCATACATCTTCATGGTTTAGTTTAGGCCTTCTATTCTCTCTCAAAATAAGGGCAGTGGGCCCTTCATAACAAATGAAGGTACCACCTGGAAGCATTATCGAATGCCATTATATACAACATTGGCCAAGCCTTTTTAGGGCGTCCCCAACATCTAATGTTTATTCAAACCCTGGTGAGAAATGTGGTAAGAAATGTAAAAGCATTTGAACACTGTTTCCCCTTCAGATTAAGGCTGTGACAAAAAAACCCACGTGGTTTCACCCTCCACAAGCCAACCAATGAACAACGCCGATATTAAAGGGTGTGTGACACATGGCGAGGAATGCAAACACCATCACTTAATGGTAAGTTCACATCCAGCAAAACATTAGTAGAAACCGACAGCTGAATCCAGCGATATCATGCTTCTGGTGGGTGTAATATGGGCTCTCTGTGTCCATGTGTTATGCGTGTACACTGCCTCGCATCTAGTCTCTGTAAGATATGTAGGGTGGATGGATACAAATACTGTTCTTTATCAAAAGACCACAGTTATTATCTAAGAATCTTTCCAGACAATTATCTTCTGGCCTGTGTGGTTGAGTAATTTAACCAGTTCATAATTCACTGTGACATTTTGTCAATATGGTGCAATGTAAATAATGGAAAAATATGAACAATCGAATGGACTGAATTATTAAATATAATATACATTTAAGGGAAGCCTCAACCCCTAAAAACAAATGTATTGTTTTAGGCTACATTGCCAGGCTACATTTCAATTTTAAAGTTCAGCACTTGCAGAGTATCAATTTATATGTACAGAAATGAAGGACCATATCAGTCAACACCCTGCTGTCAAAATCATACAAATAGCCATATTGAAAATTAAAATAAGATTATGGACAATGGTGGTTCATTTGATTAAATCAATGTTCACTGTTATTGCAAAACTCATCTTACATAAATGGGCCTTTCTCATGCAAATCATGATCTATGTAAAAATGGTCTAACTATAAAGTATACTGTATGGTGTTGTGGTGGAATGATATGCCTTTAGGGCACACGTCTCTCAACGCAGTACTGATGTTGTGGATCGTTCGGAATGAAATAGACAATGCTACGTTATGGATCCATTTGCATCCTCTCAATATATTGCTGCCTATGTTGATCCAGAACGTGATACATCCAAATGAAAAAGCTATGGTTTGTAATGTAGAGAAGCCATTCGTTAACTCTACGTTCACTGCCACTTGTGTTCAGAACTTTGTCCCTTATCGTTGCCTACCTCTTGCCCTAATGTGTCAGAGCCACCCTGTAGAGCCACCCCCATCCTCAGGCTGTGTCCCAAATGACACCCTGTCCCCTACATAGTGCACTACCTTTGACCAGGGCCTATAGTCAAAAGCAGTGCACTCTACGGTGTAGGGAATAGTGTGTGAGGACGCACCCTCAGTCTTATCCATGAGAACCCTCTATAATTCATTGGCAACTAATTATAACACAACCCCTCATAACCCAGCGTTTATCCTCCAATATCGTTCTCCTCGCCATGCACCATGCTTCCAGCTCACTGGTGGGAGCTGAACTGAATGTTGGCAGGGCAATTTTAAACACTCACTTAACAATGTGGCCGCCAACTCAAGGGCACTTATTTTGTTCACTCAGTCGTGTTTGTCCCCTTTCATATTAATTTGAGACCACGTTTTGTGTTGGGAATATCTAATAATCAATTAAGAACTAGATAATTTTTGCTTTATTTTTGCCTCAAATTTGAAGCACGACTTCCCCAGTCTCCTCCTATTGGTATTTATTTGTGTGTTTGTTTATCTATTTATCCGTTTGCTTATTTATCTGTCTATTCATTTTTTAATGAATAAAAATCCACCAGAGGGTCCACCAAGCAATGAAACTTTAAAACATGTACAGTAGTCAGGAAAATATTTACATTGAAGCTGGCCACAATCTCAGAAGATCCTCAAATGTAGGTTAGAACAGCAACGATAATATGCAAATAGCCTTATCTGGTGGGATTCACAAACAACCATCATCCTGATTGATTTAATAAACTGCTTTTATCTTTCAAAGTGTTAATTAGGCAAGATGGGCCGTGCTTTGAATCGTGCCTCACTGTGGCACTTAACAAGAGCATTAGACAAAAAAAAGAATCTTTCTTCTCCATCTCTGAACCTTTCTTCCCCCTCTTCGTTACTACTTGTTTTTTTGTCGTTTTTTTTTAAGACACAAAGCTCTGCTCAAATGTTTCTGAAGAGAAATCCCTCAACATATAACTACTAAAGGCATGGCTTTTGGATAAATGCCTTTCCTTGCCAGCGATACTTCATACTTTAAAGTGTAGTAATTCCAACAGTCTATGGTCTGTCTCTAGTCGGTAGAATGTCAGGTTTGGGATTGTCTACGTTCCAGCGCCATGCTGGATACATGTTCCGTGACGCAAGGGATTGATGCGCCCCAGAGCGATGATGGCAGGCGATCGTGCAGCATACCTGCAGAAAGGTTGGAATGGTGCAAATGTATGACGCATGGGGCATGTTTTTGTTGGACGGGTCATTTTGTCATGCAGGGAGGGACAGCCATGTACTGGGGATGAGCTTCTCGTGCCATGATAGGAGTCTGTATCGTGAGGGGACATACTGGCAAGGCACATGTCAGTGAAAAAAACAGGGCTTCCCTCAAGTCAAAAGGAGTACAACGTGGCAGTATTGGCATGCCAAGGCCCCAAAACAAAAGCCTAGATATTTTATACAAGTACTCTGTTTCTCTCTCTCACCCCCCCCCCCCCCCCCTCTCTCTCTCAGTTCATGCCTGCTTGTAGCTATCGGTGTTCTGAGTTTTGATCTTATCCAGTTGGACACTTCTAGGGAATATCTTTCTCTCTTCCATCCCAAAGCAATCTGAATAATTTTCAACTGCATATTTTAATTCTCAATCTATCTTTGATGTCTTATTTGTGTGATTATTTCTCCCTTCTCGCAAACAACCAATAAGCACCGACTGTCAACCACTCGTAGCACTTTAGCGCACGGTTGGGACTTTTTTGAGGGATCAAAGAAAACTCCCTTATGCACAACTCCAAGTAAACATAATGTGTTAAATATAAAATGAAAGCGAAAAGTCAACTTAAAACTTGTTGGAATGTGTCTTATCGAATCAATGAACCAAGGCTTACTGATGGCACTCGTTTAAAACACATAGCCATTATTTGATGCATTCGTTTTGGTTGTGTGGAGTGTGAAAAGTGACATTTACAGTATAACAAACACAGTAGCGTCAGAAGTGACATTTAACAAACACAGTCGTGTAATAGTGACATATATCACAAACAGTAAACCAACCTGAGCAATTAAAGAGTAGAAATGGCCATGCCCACAGAAACAGAAAACATCAAGACAGTGTGACTACTGCACCTCTAATTATTGACTGGCCTCTGGCGCCCAGCAAAAGTCTTCATTAGTCTTTTTCCTGTGGTAATTTGTTTTGGTGTGACATTCATCATATACCGTCCTAACCTTTCGTTCATCGACTGTTAGCACTTTTGTCTGCTGAAGTAAGGGTTTGCCATGGCTCGGATGGTCATGTGACGCAGAAACAAACAGTGTAAATTGGTAGGAGCACAAAACCTCTCTGCTTTTGTCTTAAATGGCTCTCAGATACTGATTAGACAGCTGATCACACCTGCTTTTTAGAAATTTGATGTGCGAGACCATTTTCTTGGTCCGATCCACCAAAGTTGATTCGAGTGAACACAACATACACACATGCTCCCTGTTGTTTTCTATGGGTTTAGAATTCACATGTAGTGACCTAACGAACAATAACAGAAAAGATCCCTCCAATAGCACCTCTCGAAGTGAGGTCTGGAATCTACACCCTATGTTAACAATGGTACTCTCCACGCTGCATATCAATGTCTACCGGAGAGATCAAACGAGGTGTTGTGGCCTGATCGTGATTCTCCTCAGTTATCTGTTCGGCTGATGCCATGACACCGGGCTGCAGCTTGTTGTCAGCACTTTTTCTGATGCCTCTCCTCAGTACTCATTGACCTGCAGGAGGCTCATAGGGTGCATCCCAAATGGCACCATATTTGCTACATGGGGCTCTGGTCAAAAATAGTGCACTATATAGGGGATGGGATGCCATTTGGGGTGCACACACAGACCATGCTAATTCCTAATCCCAGTTCACATGATGATATGATAGCTAAACTAGGCCAGCACCAGGCACCAGCATAGCCCCTGAGAGTGACTGGTAGCTGGTAGAAACGGAGGTAGGCTGTGGAGCAAATGACAATTCCACTAATGCTCATTGCCATGAAATCAACAACAACTGCAGCAACAACAACAATCACGGAGCATTGACTTAATACCTAAATGAAACAAATGACTGGCATTTTATGCTTACATTTTTGCGTACAATAATACATAATCCCCATGGACAGATATGGATTTAGTAAATGAATGCAGTATATATCCTGTCCATCACATTGTAACTTTAAAGAGCACATTATGAGTTATAATTCAGTATATGAGAAGGAAATTGACCCTCGATCTCCCCTCCGCTAGTTAAATAATCAAGTGTTGCACACAGAGACAACAAACTTTCAGATGATAATGAGGCAATCCCAGACTTAATCCTCAACTGTATAAAAAAAATGGAGACTTTAAAACAGAGGTGTGTCTCTGTCTGTATGAAAATCCAATGCAAATAGGCTTTCACCCTTGTGGTACTTGAACTGTTTTCTCTTTGATAACCTAATTATTGTCTCAAGAGCTGTGTCAATTGCTCCAGCGATCTCTTCTTGAACAAATCACTCCCGTAACCTCAAGCACTTTCGATTTGATTCTGCCATTTTTTGACAGTTGAAAGCAATCAGAGGAGGCCTCACAAGGATGGGGATTGATTTTGTGTTCTCGCTTATCATGCTAATTCCCTGAAAATCAGCCTTTTCATCCCCTCTGTCTGATTAGGGCACTTGGAAAAGGCTCCTGAACTGAACTCAAGCTCCCTCCAGCCCCTCTGTCATGCCACCCCTACAACCCCAGCCTTTCACCTGCCCCACTGCCCCCTATCCTGTCCACCCTGCACACGGCTGCCAATACATTTCTCCGTCTCCGCCAGTTAGCTTGTAGTGATTATCAGGTTAATTTGTTTTCCATAAGAGGATCATTGTGTTCTGGGTATTATCACATCAGTAAGAATAATATGAGTGAATAAAGCGTATGACTACAGAAAAAGCTGGCAAATATTGCACTGAAAGCAATTGGTTTTCTTAGGCCATGCAAATAGCCATTAAAGAGATTCAGACATGTTTTTCTCTCTAGCAAATGATCCAACTTGGTATATCTAAACTCTTAAATGTAGGTGGTCTATATAAAGGTCTATTGTGGTATATCTAAACTCTTAAATATAGGTGGTCTATATAAAGGTCTATTGTGGTATATCTAAACTCTTAAATGTAGGTGGTCTATATAAAGGTCTATTGTGGTATATCTAAACTCTTAAATGTAGGTGGTCTATATAAAGGTCTATTGTGGTATATCTAAACTCTTAAATGTAGGTGGTCTATATAAAGGTCTATTGTGGTATATTTAAACTCTTAAATGTAGGTGGTCTATGTATAGGTCTAATAATGTTGGCTTTTAAAAAGACCAAGTGATGGCCCAGTTTTAATTGCGTGTGACCCTGGATGCCTCGGTAGTTCTACAACAAAGTCCCATGGAAATACAGAGATTCCAAACAGGTTTTGTGATCATGATTAAACTACAAAGACCATACTTCTTTCTCTCCCAATCATCTCTACCATGATGGATTGTTTTAGTTTTGGCATAGTACCATTAATGATGTCTTTGATGGGGGCTTGTTTGTTATATAAAAAAAATAAAGGGGCAGTACCCCTCCTCTGCCATTTGAAATGCTGGATGAGAATGTCTTTAAAAGGGTGAAGATCTCATTGAGGTTTCAGTCAAGGCAATCAGTTATAAAGCATTTGTTGTGTGGTAAATTGCTTTCATTTTAAGTGTAGTACCTCTCTCTACCTTTCATGTGTTAGGGAAAAACACTTTCTTGTCTTTCTTTTATGTTTTAATTTACATTTTAACAAATAAATAATTGCTCAGAATTTTTTCTCTCACAATTTATAATTTCCACAAACATTATCTTAAATTCAATAATTAAGAATGCAGATTTTGGTTGGGATAATGAATCCCAGGGGGAATTTTGAGAGGTTTCAGGATTAATTAAAGTGAACAATCCAGTGATATGGTATGATGTCCTGTCTTTGAACAATATTTACTGAACACATTCCAACCTCTCTGTAAACATTGAACTCCTTCAGCTAATCAACTCATTCATCCGTAATCACAAATTAACATCCTAATGGTAACGTAATCACGTGTCCCTAAAATAACCACACTGAGTCCGATAGAAAACACTACCGCATGTGTTATTAAGGGTGGGATTATGTTCACTTGTGTTAAATGATACAGTCTGTTTACTTACATGTCCAATATTTACTTACGTATTACTCATATAGTCCCTATTTCCCCTCATGATATCAGTTCTTTGACAGCGCTGATCAAAACAGAAGCCATACCGCAGTGTTGAGTACCGCTATGTTAGAAGGCTGGAAGCTGTTGACCCAGAACAAACTAAATTACATCTTGGTAAGGTGTGCTGACTCAGTCTTGTTTGCAGTTCTTACATTTCACCCAATCACATGGCGGTGAATAGAGGCAGTGTAGAATTATCATATTCATTACAGGCCAATGTCGATTTAGCAAGGTGTAATACACACATATTACCTGTTAGTCTATATAGGCTGATTCAGTTCAAACCACTCAGTTCAAATAGTTAGCAGCTGCTTTATTTCTCAAAACATACTTCGGGGTGGCAGGTAGCCTAGTGGTTAGAGCGTTGGGTCAGTAACTGAAAGGTTGCTGGATCGAATCTCTGAGCTGCCCCTGAACAAGGCAGTTAACCCACTGTTCCCAGGGAGGCTGCCATTGTAAATAACAATTTGTTCTTTAACTGACTTGCCCGTTTCAAAAAATATATATGTTTTTCTGAATTTGGAAAACTAAACTACAAATAGTCATTTGTTCTGAACAGACTGCACAGACACCTACTGGCTCTTCACAATGAGATGTGAAAGATGGCCTAATAAGAGCCTTTATCTCTCCAAACAAAAGTTGTGTCGTTATTTGGCTACTCCCCACTTGTTGTGTTCAAGTGCTTCAGTTCAAGTGATTGGATGCTGAAATTCATATTGACATCCATTTTGTATTAATCTGGGCCATACTTATTCCAGTCATCGTTGAGCTGATTTCTCCTCCAGATTTCTAAGAAATGCATGAAAGTCTGTTCTTGCCAGGGCATGTACGCCTCTAACAGTAAAATAGGGGAAACACAATTCTACATCTCACACCATCACTGCTTTCTGATGAGTGCTGAAGCAGTCGAGCAGCCATTGGTGAATTAATCCTGGATCTGGGATATGCAACCTCAAAAGGCCCTAGGAAATTGCTTAAATTGTTTAGCACTTTAACTGCTATCTTTGCAGGTGATTTCAGACACAGTGCCCCATAAACAAGTGAGTAGGCAATCTATGAGAGAGTAAGGAGGTGTGCTGTGCAAATGGATTTCTGCCTCTACTTGTTGAGGCACGTCTCCTTCTATTCCCAGTTCTACTTCTAATGGCATCACTATTGATGACTAGAAAAGTTTAGGGTGACTCGTAGTGTATTGACCAAATGTAGAGAGTGTAAGATGGTAGGCACAACATACATTGTGTGTAAAATGCAAATGGTCTTATTGGTGACCATATTCAAATGCTTAACTGGTCTGTAGTCCGCAAGCTATGAGGTGAAATCTCTCTGTTTTTTTGGTCAGCCAAAAGATTGTGGCACGGAAGCGTTCTTGATGGTATGGCACTATAGCTTTCAGGACCTCAAGGTAACATACTCTGTGTTATTACTATATATAAAATGCCTGGCTTTGCAGTAGTTTAGTAAGAGACTCTTCCAATCCTCAAAAAAAGCATTGAAATAGTTCTGCTTCCAGTGTTAGCTGAGGTTTGGCTGGAAGACAATGACTGTCAATACTGGGTGGCTCTCCTGTCAGGGCTGCCAGCATGTTGCCTCTGGAAACATTAGAACTGTAGAACCAGCGTTGAAACAAAACCGAAAGACTGTGGCCCCTTCCCAAATGGCACCCTATTCCCTTTTATAGTGCACTACTTTTGAGGGTGCCATTTGGGATGCATTCTGTGGTGGGAGGCTCCTGTGGTGGGAGGCTCTGGTCCAAGCTGTCAAGACTGGGACAAACGATCTTGATTAAAGCAGGATCAAGTCTTTCTTAAACTTAGACCAGTCAGCCCTCTATGTACATACTGACATCCAACTTTTTGGAACTAGAGCCCTTTTTGCCTTTGTTGTGGTGCACAGTGGAAAAACGTAATGCATACTATTTATTCTGAGTATTCTCAAAGACAGAAGCGAATATAATCTGTATGTGAATCCTATTAATTACAGTTCTTTACAATTGCTAACAAGTGTTTACCTGTACTTAAGACACTTTTTCTAAACTCTTAACACAGCAACACACCTACATCACACAATTAGCCAAATAGTTAATATTCTGTTCAAAACCGCATTTTGTTCATTAAAATACCAAAACTTTCTCTACATAAACGAATTCTAACAAAACACGGCAAACCCGACTCAATATCTAATAATTCGGTCAAAACACTAGCACATGTTTTCTATCCAAGAGGAACATATAGTCAATCACAGCACAACGACTTTCAAAATATGAACAGTTGACGGTATTACAAAAACTGCATTACTTTTCATGTTTCAGTCCTACCTGCATACAATAGACCATATGAAATCCATCAAGTTTCCTTTTACTGTAAACCACTCTAAATGTTGTGTGTGCATTTGTGGTTACGCATATTAAAATCTAAAAGTGAATGAGTCATCTTTACTTTATAGAATGTACAGTAGAAAGAAAATTGTAAGTGACAGAATTGCTGCAGTAAAAGCTTTATTAGCAACATGAAATTGCTGCCAGTGATCAACAACACATCCAACATACATGGCCTTTGGTTCAACAACACATCCAACATACATGGCCTTTGGTTCAACAACACATCCAACATACATGGCCTTTGGTTCAACAACACATCCAACATACATGGCCTTTGGTTCCAAATGTGTAAAAAGAAAACGCAATTACAGTAAAAAATACATTGAAAAAAAACCGCACAAAAATGCCCAGTCCTGTTCTAATCTATACGATATTCAGCGTTTGGCCACATGTTCTCGTCCACATCACATCTTATGTCCTCTATCGCTATGCACCTTGGATAGAAACGCTTGGCACGCCTTATCCACACGCACGGCAGTCTTCAGCTGAGATGTCTCTGCAGTCGGCATCCGTTGCATCCAGGAGGGACATTTGGTCATGTGGCCGATGTTCATACACTTCCACCTCCAGGTAGAACAAAATTCCTTAATGAGGTTGAGGGAAGACGAATAGGGGGGGTGGAAAAGGGAAACCGTTCTTGGAAGGGCTACAAACCAGTTTGTGATTGCATGTGAATGGTGGAATGCTACATTGTCCCAGGCAATCACAAATATCCTCATGTTTCCTCCCACCTGTTCCCTTTCTGCTTCTGGCACCAGTTGTTGGTGGAGGTCATCGAAAAACAAAAGAAGGCGCACAGTGTTGTAGGGACCAATCTGTCATTTCTGCAGGACCAAACCAGCACTCGAGATTTCAGCACACATTGTGATATTTGCTCCTCTCTGACCCGGCACATCAACGGTGGCCCTTTCTTCCCTGCCAAAGTGTTTTTGCCAGGTTAAACCCTGCCTCGTCTACATAAATGATTTCATGGGGGGTCTGATTAGCCTCCAACCCCATGACACTCTGAAAAAACACAGTATGTGTAAATGCTTTTCAGTATGTCCTACTGTATGTACTTTAACCAATGTTTCCATGTAGAGCAGCATAGTGTAAAACTCATTATAGAACAAGACATATTCGCCCAGAAATCTGCTCTTTTCCTCCTGAAATTTCCATCCCTAACTATAACATTTTCCAACAAGATAGAACTGTCAAAGGGGGCGGAGTTTCAGTTTACTGCAGAGATAGCCTGCAGAGTTCTGTCATACTATCCAGGTCTGTGCCCAAACAATTCAAGTTTCTACTTTTAAAAATCCACCTTTCCAGAAACAAGTATCTCAATATTGCCACTTGTTATAGACCCCCTTTCAGCCCTCAGCTGTGCACTGGACACCATATGTAAATTGATCGCCCCCGATCTACCTTCAGTGTTCGTACTGTTAGGTGACCTAAACTGGGACATGCTTAGCACCCTGGCCGTCCTACAGTCTAAGGTAGATGCCATCAATCTCACACAAATTATCAAGGAACCTACCAGGTACAACCCTAAATCCGCAACCATGGGCACCCTCTTAGATATTATCCTGACCAACCTTCTAAATATATCTCTGCCCGGCCAACATCTCAGCACCCTCTGCAGCAACTTGCCTAAGAACAGACAGCTGATGTTCTGAAAGAGCTGCAAAATCTGGATACCTACAAAACAGCTGGGCTAGACAATCTGGACCCTCTCTTTCTTAAATTCTCAGCAGAAATTGTTGCAACCCCTATTTACTAGCCTATTCAACTCTCTTTCGTATCGTCTGAGATACCCATAGTTTAGAAAGCAGCCGCCGTCACTCTAGACCCAAACTGTTATAGACCTATATCCATCCTGGCCTGCCTTTCTAAAATCTTCGAAAGCCAAGTTATCAAACAGATCACCGACCATTTCGATTCCCACCGTACCTTCTCCACTATGCAATCTGGTTTCCGAGCTTATAGGTCCTAAACAATATCATAACCCCCATCAATAAAAGATAGTACTGTGCAGCCGTCTTCATCGACCTGGCCAAGGCTTTCGACTCTGTCAATCACCGCATTCTTAATCGGCAGACTCAATAGCCTTGGCTTCTCAAATGACTGTCTCGCCTGGTTCACCAACTACTTCTCTGACATAGTTTAATGTCGCTCTAGCTGCTGGTGATTCTCTGATCCACCTCTACGCAGACGACACCATTCTGTATACATCTGGTTCTTCTTTGGACACTGTGCTAACAAACCTCCAAACGAGCTTCAACGCCATACAACACTCCTTCCATTGCCTCCAGCTGCTCTTAAATGCTAGTAAAACTAAGTGCATGCTCTTCAACCGATTGCTGCCCGCATCCTCCCCCCTGACTAGCATCACTACTCTGGATGGTTCTAACTTAGAATATGTAGACAACTACAAATACATAGGTGTCTGGTTAGACTGTAATCTCTCCTGCCAGACTCAGATTAAGCGTCTCCAATCCAAAATTAAATCTAGAATCGGCTTCCTATTTCTCTGTCACGTTCTGACCTTTATTTCCTTTGTTTTGTCATTATTTAGTATGGTCAGGGCGTGGGTTGGGGTGGGCAGTCTATGTTTGTTTTTCTATGATTTTGGGATTTCTATGTTGCGGCCTCAATCTATGTTGCGGTTCTCAATCAGAAGCAGGTGTCATTAGTTGTCTCTGATTGAGAATCATACTTAGGTTGCCTGGGTTTCACTGTTTGTTGGTGGGTGTTTCTGTAAAGGTTTTCCTCCTCTTCGTCTGAAGAGGAGAGGCAAGACGGATCGGAGGACCAATATGCGGCGTGGTAAGTGTCCATGGTTCTTTTAATCTGAAATACTCAACATGAACACAACTGATACAAAAACAATAAACGTGAAACGAATGAAAACCAAAACAGTACCGTGTGGTGAAAAACACAGACACGGAAACAAACACCCACAAACAAACAGTGAAACCCAGGCTACCTAAGTATGATTCTCAATCAGAGACAACTAATGTCACCTGCTTCTGATTGAGAACCATACTAGGCCGAAACATAGAAATCCCAAAATCATAGAAAAACAAACATAGACTGCCCACCCCAATTCACGCCCTGACCATACTAAATAATGACAAAACAAAGGAAATAAAGGTCAGAACGTGACATTCGCAAAGCCTCCTTCACTCATGCTGCCATACCCTCGTAAAACTGACTATCCTACCGATCCTCGACTTTGGTGATGTCATTTACAAAATAGCCTCCAACACTCTACTAAGCAAACTGGAAGGAGTCTATCACAGTGCCATCCGTTTTGTCACCAAAGCCCCATATACTACCCACCACTGCAACCTATACGCTCTCCTTGGCTGGCCCTCACTACATATTCGTCACCAAACCCACTGGCTCCAGGTCATCTAGGTAAAGCCCCGCCTTATCTCAGCTCACTGGTCACCATAGCAACACCCACCCGTAACACACACTCCAGCAGGTATATTTCACTGGTCCCCTTTTTACTGTGTATGTCTATGTAATTGAAAGAACTTCAACACCTGGCTATGTCTCCGATTGAGATTGGAATCAGCAATGGTTGGTCTATTTTACACAGCTTACAGTAAATCAGCTATTTCTAAATGTTTCAATGATCTCTTCATTCAAAAATGCTTATCAGCTGTTTCAATATAGCTTTTGAGCTGCTGTTGTTGCAGAAGTAGAGACTTTATACTATATTTAAAGTTTTGAACATCAGGTCTTCATTTCTGGCATGCTGTGTGCAAGCATTTGTAAATAAGAGAAGAACGATCAGTCATTTTGGTGTTGGGTAAGCTCGTATGTAAAGAAAATGTAAGCATTTTAGAAACGTGTTAATTGACTTCATATTCTGTGAAAACAACATGAATTGTGTTCATGGTATGGTCCACAACAGACGGATGTTGTGTTAATTGTGTTTAGAGTTTTGAAAATGTGACAGCAGATTGGACAAAAGGATGTTAGCAATTGTAAAAAAAAATACTTTAATCAAAATGGTTAAATAAGAAGGTATGCATGCAGTTTCAGTGTGAAAACATTGTCCTAACCTATCTTATGGATGCAGACGGCTAACAGATTTGATTTAATGACCAAATTCATTCTTGCGTAATATTTAGTTGACGATGACAGTGAAGCGACACAATAATAATACATGAGATTGACATTCACTTAGGGGTCTGCCATTTAGTGGTGACACTGACCTTCCACTCGTGTCACCATCTTCACGAAAAGGTCATCTCCTGCTGTTTCTAATGAGTCATCTGCTTTCAGGAGAATGCATGTTTGTTTAAGCAGCTGAACAGCTGGGCGTTGAGACACAGTTTTTAATTGTAATTGATAAAACTGTCCATCAAAGAAAGACATGATAAAAGATTTAAGATGATTACCTGAACACAGTATTTTAAGTCGTACTCCACAGTTGTGACACAAGATGTATCGGAATAAAGTGGATAAGGGCAAACTTTGTGTGGATTTGTGTTGGTGGCCATCATGCATTGCAAGGGGAAATATTGTAAACGATGTGACGTACTCAGTTCTAGCCCAATACGTCTTGCTTATTAACAGTGCTGTACTAACTGATTACTCATTGAACTTGAACTGTTTAGCTAAAACGTTCTCTGAGGGGAGGGAAAACAGCAAGGTAAGCACCTCAATGTGGCTACCATGACAACTCCAGAGTACAACTCCACTGCTAATACCTCACTAATACCTAGAGGAAATGATGTCAACAAACGGTAATTGACTCCAGTCTAGTTGCAGGTGGACACTTAATTACAGGAAATGTATTAAGTAATGTCCATTAATCACCTTGACTAAGAGCAATTACAGTCTTCAGAATTCAGACGAGTAAAGTTATGTACATCCTTATATTCCAGTATTGGAAACTCAAACAAAATCATTGTAAACATAATGTAACTAACTGTATGTTAGATAAGAAAGTAAAATAAGAATATAAAATGTAATACTGCTGCTACTGCAACTACTACTACTACTACTAGGCTACTACTACTACTACTAGGCAATTACTACTACTATGATGACAATGACTACTGCTACTGTTGCTACTACTACTACTGTTACTACTACTACTACTGTTACTACTACTACTACTACTACTACATTAATAATAATGTAAATTCTTATAATAATAACAATAATAATAGATGTACACAGCTTATATTGATGAAGCTACCAAAGGGTAGCTCTGCGCTCTCTCTCTCTCTCTCTCTCTCTCTCTCTCTCTCTCTCTCTCTCTCTCTCTCTCTCTCTCTCTCTTTGTAAGACCTGGTTAATTTTACTTAAAGAGAAGACTCAAGGAAATTGGCCTTATTCCCCACACAATATGAGGTAAGTGGCAATTAAAATGCTGATTAATGTGAACCAGCACTAGAACACAACTTTATGAATCTGACAGAACTGCAGGGAAAAGACGGGATAATTCTGAAATCTCCTGACCTTGTACTTATTATCTCTGTCTAATGACAGTGAACACTCTGCCATTACCCTCCTGATGAAGTAATTCAGAGGTGGAACAGCCTTGGTTATAAACAGGATATAAAATGTTAGACTTGCATGTCTTTTTTTGTAGATGCCCCAACTGTAGACATATTAATGAATATATTGTTTACATGCATCATTGGTAGACCTACTTACCCAGAACATTCACAATACCTGTATGTCCACGTGTATCTTATGATTTGATTTAACTGCCACTTTAGTCTAGTTTTTTCAGTGCTATTTATTTTGATAGCAACAACACCGCATTGGTTGCGGCAAATAAAGTCGACACAAATGGCAAAGGCAATTTCATGATTCAAACCCGAGGTAATGAAAATAATGTAGGGTACAAACACAACCAGTCTGTATGGTGTGGCGACTAGTAACGGCCAGCCACGCTCCATAGAGCAGACTACCAAACAGTGGCCAGAATACCCAGTGGTGTCCCCTGAACATTCGGTTGGATCAGATAACTGATTGATATCCCAAATAGGAGCTGACATGCATTGCTAAAGATGCCAATGGTAATGAATTAGCATGTAGTTTTGACCAGAGAACAACAGGATATAGGAAGGTTGGTGCTCCATTCCATTTCCCCCCCAAGGCTTCTTTTATTAGGGTTAGGATTTTGGATTCTGAGCTGAGGGCCAGTTAATAAATTGAGGGGGGCACATTGACACAGAAATGTTCATGGTACATCTCTGTCACTGTTCCCACTGCCGCTGGCTATGACCAATAAGCTTCCTAGGCCAGTCGTCGTGGTAACGTTGCTACGGGAAATGTTACAGGGACCATTTCTTTCTCCTTCATACATGATAACTTAGACTTTTAACGCTTCTGTTAAAAAAATCAAAAGCTGATTATACACACAATAACCCCTTTTAAAATGCAACAGAATATAAAATGCAACACAATCACCTCCGCCGCTTCAATATTTGCCCATTTCCCCGAGATAGCTATTAACTAATGACCAAAATGGATAGCGCTCAATTAGAAATCATGCAGTGACACACCCTGAAGATATATGAATAGTAGTGCTATGATAATAGAGTAACCCACGTGATTCAGGCTGATTCATGCAGCGCTAATGTGTTGCTCAAAAAGCAGAGAGACAAGGACCAGATCTCATGCATTATATCTAATTATAGGGTTTCCCCTATACCAAAGGAGGACTAACAACAACCACATACCGTAGGATAGCCAGGCCTCCTGCACTCATTCACCTGACAGATGTAGGCTATGTAGACCAAACAACTGTAATCCTCTGTCAGAATGTTCTCATACTTTATCAAAGTCCAATGCTTTCGTTGGGTTCCAGGTCTCGCAATTATGGATAATAATGGCAATCATAGGGAAATCAAGAGGACCAGGGAAGCAACAACAATCACTTTCAGAAAACATTTACAGTTGTCGAATGGTCTTTACCTTACTTCTTTGAGTATAAAAGGGATGTTGTATTAACAAAATCATAACACTAAACTAAACCACTGTGTTGCAAATTAGAGAAACATAAAATCATTCCCATAATTCCCACAGCAGTAGAATCCATATAAAATGGGTGTGCGAAGGTATACTTTAAGCAAACTGGTCTCCTTGACCACATCACAATATGTGATACTGTAGTTTGGACACACCTACTCAAGGGTTTTTCTTTGTTTTTACAGTTTTCTACATCGTAGAATTATAGTGAAGAACCAAGTCCATATTATGAAAGAAAGAAAGAACCACTACTAAATGACACCAGTAAGAAGAACAGACTTGCTTGGACCAAGAAACACAAGCAATGGACATTAGACCAGTAGAAATATGTCCTTTGGTCTGAGGAGTCCAAATTTGAGATTTTTGGTTCCAACCACCGTGTCTTTGTGAGACACAGAGTAGGTAAATGGATGATCTCAGCATGTGTGGTTCCCACCGTGAAGCATGGAGGAGGAGGTGTGATGGTGTGGGGATGATTTTCTGGTGAGACTGTCTGTGATTGATTTAGAATTCAAGGCACATTTAACCAGCATGGCTACCACAGCATTCTGCAGCGATACGCCGTCCCATCTGATTTGCACTTAGTGGGACTATCATTTGTTTCTCAACAGGACAAAGACACACACCTCTATTTGACCAAGAAGGAGTGATGGAGTGCTGCATCAGATGACCTGACCTCCACAATCACCCAACCTGATCCCAAATGAGATGGTTTGGGATGAGTTGGGTGCAGAGTGAAGGAAAAACAGTCAACATGTGCTCAGCATATGTGGGAACTCCTTCAAGACTGTTGGAAAAGCATTCCAGGTGAGGCTGGTTGAAACAATGCTAAGATTGTGCAAAGCTGTGATGTATTTAGATTTGTTTAAACATTTTTTGCTTAGTACATGATTCCATATGTGTTATTTCATAGAAAAACCCTTAAATGAGTAGGTGTGTCCAACCTTTTGACTGGTACTGTATATATATATATACAGTTGTTTATTGAACCCAGACTGTGGGGATCATAGGGGGGAAGGCACAGCCGCCCTAAAAAGTACAGTTAACCAAAAAGCACAGTTAACCCACAACAAAGTGAATTAAAAACAAACTTCATAGAGTTGTGCTTAATGGTTCAGCTAGATAAGCAAGAGCAGGAATAGTTTATCGCTCTCTTTCTCTCTCTCATATTCTCTCTCTCTCCATTTACATTTAAGGGGCTTTATTGGCATGGGAAACATATGTTTTCATTGCCAAAGCAAGTGAAGTAGATAATAAACAAAAGTGAAATAAACAATAAAAATGAACAGCAAAACATTACACTCACAAAAGTTACAAAATAATAAAGACATTTAAAATGTCAAATTATGTCTACTGTATATGCAGTGCAAATATTTAAAGTACAAAAAGGACAATAAATAAACATAAATCTCCCTCTCTCTCTCTCTCTCTCTCTCTCTCTCTCTCTCTCTCTCTCTCTCTCTCATTTCAATTCAATTCAAGGGGCTTTATTGGCATGGGAAATGTATGTTTACATTGCCATATTCCCAGATAGTCCGGTGCATCTACTGCCTCTCTCACTCTCATTTTGACAAAGTACAGATCTGAGTATAGTTTCAGTCAAATCCTGTGATACTGTAATTGTGGGTGACTCTGTCCAGCCCAGTTAGTTTACAGTAGTGAGATAGAAGGGGATATAGGACCGGGTCTCAGGAGAATGTTAAACCATAATCCCTCTCATCATCTGAACATGTGCCCTCCAGAGCTGCCTAGCTGCCTGGGCCCTGTCTAGCTTGGCTCTCCCTGCCAGACATGGGGAGGGGAAAAAAACATTTCACATTCACAGATGATCCTCATTTGGTGTGGTTTGGAGTGTAATTTAGATCAAACATGTCCATGTAAATGAGTCCGGGATTCTTAATTAGGTGCCTCTGAAGGGGAGGGGGGGATGGGGGGGAGAAGGGGAAGAAAAATAAATAAAGAAAACTTGGACCACATCAGTAGGTGTGGTGCCTACATAGTTACAATATTTCCTATGTATATACTATACACCAGTACTCTAGCCTCATACAGTACATGCTGCTTTATTTCTTATTGTTTTCTCTGAGAGAGAGAGAGAGAGAGAGAGAGAGAGAGAGAGAGAGGGCAAAATACGTTTCCTGGGTGAACAGACTCTGTGACGCTGACTGGGATTGGGTTGGAGAAGATGCGGCCGGTCCCTATGGCCCATACACGCACACGCACACACACACACACACACACACACACACACACACACACACACACACACACACACACACACACACACACACACACACACACACACACACACCAAAATAGGTAATGATTGTGCTCTGATTTAGCTGTCTGTTTCCACCCAGTTGCCAACTAGCTACATTCTGCACTTATTCGGACCTGGGCCTGTGCCAGTCAGCAATATTTACCCATAAGCCTCCAGTTCTTTTTCAGTGCAGCTTTTCCAGGAGGATTATGGGATAGATAATGGATCTCCATGTGAGGTGTGTTGTGTTATGTTAACATCACAGGCCTATCACAGGGAATATTACAGGAAGTCGAGAAACATCCACCATTTTGATTAGTTCGCAATCAGACTAATGCACCAACTGGCATGTGGCTTTAAACACTCAACAGACAGCTTCCCTCATGCCAGGCAAGGTTGTTGTGCCACAGCCACCAGGCCCGTGGACTTAGCTGTAATATTAGGGCGGTTTTAGGGGGCAGCTCGGCCACCTGTGCTGAAGGTAACTGGAACACGGTGGGATGGAAAAATATCCCAAGGGGGCTGCTTGGCCACATGGCCAATGAAATGTGCCAGGGTGGCGGTAGCGTTCGCAGCATGCATTGGGGTATGCCGCTGGGCCTAAAAGAGCTATAGGGATTAATATGCCCCTCTCTTTCTCTCTTTCTCTCTCTCTCTCTCTCTCTCTCTCTCTCTCTCTTTCTTTTTTTTTATCTGTCAACCATCTCCGTCTTTCTCTCTCGATTGTCTCTGCTCCTGGCATGGCGAGGGACAGATTTGATATCATGCTGGTCGGTATTGGCTTTACTGTTGGCTTTTATGTGATCCAGGAGTGTCACAAGACAAGCACTACTCTTCTTCGAGAAGTTGTATTTTCTGCATGTCTGTAATAACATTATCCCACTCGGTATTGGAAACACATGCTGGAGTACTGTTAAAAGGAAATGCAATCATTGTGTTTTTGAAGTTATAAGTAAGGGCTAAATTGGGATTTTGTAGGCCATGGAACTGTCCTAACAGTGGTTACTTTCCCACTGTTGTTATTCTTCAACAGGAATCACTTCAGTTGAAATTCCTATTGTGTGCTGTCACCTATACTGTCGCCGCACACTTTTGGTTAGAAGTGTAAATGTATATTGAAATGATTGACTTGTGCTTTCTGAGAAATATGCTATAATGGGGGTGTATAGTTTATCTTAATAACGCCTGTTACACATTTTTCACTGCTACAAAGCCTGAGACTAATGTCATGAATTTCCTCGTCCAAGTCAAGAAGTTAGACATTTAGATTCTCCCCACTTTTTAATGAACCTAACTTGATGTCATTGTGTCAGAATGTGAGGACATATTGGGCAGTTTGGTTTGGGGTAGAGTCAGTATTAAAACCCTGTTGATTATAATGAGGGCAAAATAAGGATCTCTCCCTCCTGTGCCACGTAATGACCTGTCACAATCTCTCTCCTTCATTGTTTTGACACCCCGAGCTTCACTGCGTGAGCCAGGTACTGTATGTGTGAACCGTTAATTAGCTGCGTCAACCATTACTAGTGCTCATCTACATGAGGCCACATGACCAAAGCTGTAAATTGATCATTTCTTTATTTGATAACAAGATAACAGGATAAAAGGACATCCTCTTCAATACAGAGTAAAATACATCACTCCCATGCAATATCCCTCTAAACACCTAATATACTGTAGATTGGAGATGGATGCGACCAGATAAAAATGAAATATAGTAAAACGCCCTCTGCAACATTGGAACATTACGTAGTAATGCCATGTACATGGATTTCACAGGAAAACACCGTTTGTTCTCATTGCAGAAAAGATGCTTCGCCGCACAAGAATTTTGGCAGCATTTAAAACAAAAGTCTTTTTTTGGTGCATTACATATTCATTGAAGTGACACTGGCCCATGTCTTTGTTATTATAAACAGAATGTATCATTTACCGTTCCAATGGAGGATAGGAAAATTGTTCAAATGCCTCTGACAGAAACAGAGGAAAAAAAAAAAAAATACTGTGCAATTATCAATATCAAGACTGCTGTGAAATATTGTAACTTCATAAATATGGGAGCATTTGAGTAACATGAAGAACATGAAGAAGAAACAACAAGCAATAATATGTACATGTAAGGGATGTTAGAACCGTACAACCTGTGTTTTTTATTTGGCAGAACATACAGAGGTTAGAGAACCTGTCTATACAGGAAGCTACTTGGCTTTCTGTAGCTTTCCCTTGATGCTTACAAATAGAGATCCTACTTTATCTAGGTGTCCAGCACGTTATGCTACACACACGCTAAGCTATTGTAGCACAGCTAACGTTATAGTCTAGAGTCTGGCACTTCCTGTTCCGTTGAGGCCGGTGGGAACCGTTGGGGCTCAGGCTCAGCAGCCTTGGTTGCCAGGCACACACGCACACACAGGCTCACATCACCCAGAAACAGACCTGGAGCGGGGAGCCAGATTAATCCCCCGCCCCCACAATCCAACCACCCCCGTCGCCCACCGTCCTCCTAGCCTCCGTAGGCCTGGCTGGCTCCCACAGAGGGGCTGCCACCCCCACCGTACTCACCCTCCCTGGGCTTGCTTTTCACCGATCCGAGCAGAGCCACATGGCTCTGGGTCTACACACTCACACCCAGGGGAAGGCACGACTGCAGGCCCCACAGTACACACTTACAGGACCGTGGAGCCCCTGTGGGGTCCAGGGAGACAGACAGAGGGAAAGAGAGTGAGAGAGAGACAAGAGAGAGAAAGAGAGAAAACCAACAGTCCTTAGGGGAAGTTCTGTAGTAGGGGACTGAGATTCCTCCAAGCCGTGTCAGTCTGTTCCCTTCACTTCCCTTCTCTTTGCCCCCACTGGCAACAGCGTTCTGCACATACGATACGACAGACAATCCAGCGCACCCTCCCAGCACACAGCCTTACCGCTCTATCTAGATTATAGATCCCTTTGACTTAAGCATCATCAAATGAAACTGATATTCACCCACTCTCCCACTAGAACCTATTGAAGCAGTTCTACTGCTTCTTTTATGAGCACCTCTGAGAATAAGTTGTAATCGATGACATTGAACACAGTGGAATTCGAGAAACATTCTCTCTTTTTTTTCTCCAAACGTCAACGGCAAGAATATGAGTACATGTACCGTATGCAACTGCTATGCGATTCCCTATTGTTTCTATAGTACACACATCGGTTTCTGTGTTCGATTCCGTGTTTCTGTTTAAAGCTATTGCGCCATTATTTTAGAAGTGATATTCCTGACTGTCAGAGAGCTGGAAATAGGAGTTTAAAACAAAAGACGCTGTGGATTTCTGAAGCGCCTGTTCAAAGAGTTTTGAGTTAATTAGCTTTCTCATAATCTGCCGATGTGGCGATAAAACATGTGTACAAATAGACTGTAGTAGCAAGGCAGGCTTTTGTGACACACCATTAAACAGTGATGCATGATGTTGCTAGAAGTACTCGTTCTCAGTATTTCTAGTTGAAAGGTCAACGGAAGAAAACATGACAGCACGACAAAAACCCGTGGTGTACTTTTTTTTCCATATGTAGTTCATCAACGTTGGTGTGTCCATGGTACACATACCGGTGGGGGCGCCAGGTAGCCTCGTGGTTAGAGCATTGGACTAGTGAACGGACGTTTGCTATATCGAATCCCCGAGCTGACAAGGTAAAAATCTGTTGTTCTGCTCCTGAACAAGGCGGTTAACCCACTGTTCCGAGGCCGTCATTGTAAATTGTAAATTAAGGTTAAATGAAGGTTAAATAGAAAACAGACGGAGTGATTTTGAGAACTCAAAATCTGCTATGGTGTAAATCAAACGTTTGCCAGAATTCAATATCGACTCCCACAGATATCCACTCCCACAGAAACTATCGGATCACATTTCGCTTTGGTATAGATTCCGGGGGAGCGCGCGGGACACACACACACACACACACACAATCTTCACCTTTGTGATGTGTACCATAAGGAACACAGACAGCGAACAACTCTGTATATCTATGTTAATTGACATTTAAACGTATCTATAATATACTTATCTATAATATACCTTGAACCAGCTGAACCTTACAATAAATAAATCCATTGTTCTGGTATTTACCTTTACTCAGTTTGTTATCACAACATATGAGGGGCCATAGTTACTTTTATCACAACTGGTTCTTAATGGATTTTAAAGTAGTTACCTGGGAAGCCGCTGACATTTATTAGGATCATTTTAGTGGGTTAGACCCGCGCCAGAGAAAGGTCCCCTATCAGGCATCCTCATCATTATGAATTATTGTTTGCGGCTAAAGGTAGAAAATTGTACTTTCTTGCTAGCTCTCCCTGTGATAAATCAAACAGTCACTTTTCACCACTCATACTCTCAGAGATGCTGAGCGCAGCAGTAACTGCCTTTCTCACACATTGTTTACCCATTTCCTTTCTCTTCTGTTGTGTCATGACAGAAGGTTCTAGCAGGTTGGGGGGGGGGGGGGGGGGGGGGGTGATGCGTACCGTTTGCTTGTTGAATTTCCTTGCTACAGATAGCGATTTATTAAACAGTCGGAGGAAATCCTATCGTGCTTGGCGGTGTGCTATTTAATCCACCGTGGAATATATTTGTTAAGAAATGAGTTACTATACTACTGGTGTGTGTCAAAATAATACAGCAATCCCATAATCCGATGTAACATGCAACACTCCAGCTCTCAGTCAGGAAGCTTTGTAACGGACATAACAAGGTGACCGAGAAACAACGAGACAAATAGGTGGTCCAAAGGTTTTTCAGAGCCTATCTGATCAACGTTAACATTGTTTCTTGCTATCTTAAAGCTTTGGGAGAATGAGAGGTGAACCCATACAACTCAATCCTGAGTGAGATCTCTTATTGCAAAGTAATCCTCTGTGTGTTGGTTGCTAGATAAGACTGGGAACTCGCTCAGTGTCTGTGAAGAGCGTGTCCCTCCTTCTATGTCTGTTGAGACCTTACCAGCAGTCACCACCACTGGGGTGATAGGGACAATCATGAGACCAGAATGGAGTTCACTGTCCTAAGCCTCTAGAACAGCATTCCCATCTCCTACTGTCACTGCCAGGGTCATATCATCCCTATGGAGGGGTGGAGAGTGGTACGGACTGGAGGAGAGAAAGAGAGAGAGAGGGGCAATGAAAAAGAGAGAAATAAACTATGGAGGCAGATACAGAGAGGGGAGAGAGAGAGAGAGAGAGAGAGAGAGAGAGAGAGAGAGAGAGAGAGAGAGAGAGAGAGAGATGAACCAAGAGATAGAAAAAGAGAGCGACAGAGAGAGCGAGAGAAAAGTTTGACTTGACTCAGTTGACAAAGAGTGTAATTAACACCAAGAGAAACCTGGCTTCCTTCCATCAAGTTCAAATAGATGCCGCCCTCCAGTCAGTTATGTGACGCTACCTTGGTGTTCCATCTCACTGCGCCTGGAGTGTCTTCCATCGTCTTTATGTTATAACATGTTCTGATCACCACTCGCTGCTATTCCTATTAGGGATTGTAATAATAAAAGCTGTGCGCGAACCCATCAGATCACAGCTCACAGTCGACTGGGTCTCGGCAGGAGAGCACACCTAGCTGCAGGTGACCGCTGAGCCAGATTGTGAGGAGATTAAAAATTCTCTACAAATGTATAGTATGACGCTCAACTTTCAACTCGTTCAGCACTGTATACGTACTTGTTCCTCCTTTAATGTTACTGTCGATATGATACGTCAAAAAACTATTTTGTATATGAATGATAAAATATTCTGTCTTGAATCCTAATATTTCTTTTGTGGTTAGAAATACAATAGTAGAGTTTACGCCAATGGCTTTGTTGAATACTTGTTCCTAATTGGCTCGAAGAGCATTCTAGAGCGTGTATTATTTCCCTATAATGCACGGTACATCGGCATGGTCAAGTTCAATGGCTGTAGTTTCATTCTTACGTGTTTTGCGTTGGAGCTGCTTCTGAAAGCAAAAGTTGAATTCAGAAGATTATTGGCATTGTTGAACACTCAGGGCTCTATTGCGAGAATCAATCTCGGACCTCTATGCGTTCTATGGAAACCAACGCAACACCTTCCACGTCTTTCATTATTTTCCATAGAACGCATAGCCCCTCGCTGACCAACTCTTACATAGAGTAAAAGGGTATTCAAGTGACACAGTATGCTGTTCATATTTCCTTGTTGTTCAGTAACAGGTCTCTCTTTTTTACACTTGGTGTTATTGCAGCCAGTCCCGCTCTCTAGAAATCACGCAAAATTCACCGCTACGTGATGGATTGGAAACAAAGGCTAAAAGGTAACAGGGTGTCAAGGGACTGTTGCCCACTTACCCTGCAACACATTTGTAATATGTCTATTGCTGATTCGGCTCTTTCTCTGTGTGTTAGCCAGCCTCTCTCTGCCTGATGCCATTATTTACTGTGATTGGTGGTAGTACGTTCGCTCCATCAAAAAAATACAAAAGAAGAAGGAGCACACGGCACATTCTGGCTCAGTGTCATGCAGGGGAGCATGTGTGATAGAGTGTGCCTCATTTTCAACTGGAGAGGGTTAAGGCATTCACAAGACAACAGCTGGGGAGGAAACGTCCGCCAAACCATCCTGAATTGGTGGTGCACTTGTTCAAATGATCCCTTCACAAAAAGTGAGACAGAAAGTTGATTGACAGTTGTGTGATGTTGGCTGGGATGTCCTTTGGGTGGTGGACCTTTCATAATAACACACAGGAAACTGCTGAACATGAAAAACCCAGCAGCATTGCAGTTCTTGACGCAAACCGGTGGGCTTGGCACCAACTGCCATACCCTGTTCAAAGGCACTTCAATCTTTTGTCTTGCCCATTCACTGGTTGTGTGTGTGTGTGTTTGTTAGCAAGAACTTGCACAGTGCACAGGAGGGAATTTAAGTGAATGTTGTTCGTTTTCTAATTGCTGTTTCTGAGAAGAATTAGAGCTACTTCTGCCACGTAATGGACAATGATTCCAATTACAGGAACACCATCAGCTTGTATTGCAACCAACACCCAGCCCTAATCATTTACCATCGTAGCCCCTCCTCAGAGACACACACACACACACACACACACACACACACACACACACACACAGGCTGGTGTTGGTTAATCCTTACTTATGGTAAAGAAAACAAGGCTGAGTGAGAGAGGTTTTCTGACTAATAAACTGAGACTCATCTATCTTCATTGGGGGAGTGGACGACGACCTTTGACCCTGGGAGAAACTGAGGCATCCATCATGACGTGTTTGGTAATGGTGTGTGTGTGTGTGTGTGTGTGTGTGTGTGTGTGTGTGTGTGTGTGTGTGTGTGTGTGTGTGTGTGTGTGTGTGTGTGTGTGTGTGTGAGAGAGAGAGAGAGTGTGTGTGTGTGAGAGGGGTGGAGGGACAATTTGTCTTTGAACAACGTTTGATAAAGAGATGGTATCTTTATGTAATCCGTAGGTCTGCAGGAGTGATAAATGAGAGCAGTCGATCACAAATCTTATTGATGTGAAAGCCATATTCCACATTGGACACTATCATACTTTCACACACAGTGTAAAAAATGGCTTGGACAATTATGACATACATGTTTTACTGTGGCCAACCAGTTTGTTTCTATACTATCAATCAATGTATCTGTCCATACATTCTTTAAACTGATGGAAGTAAGGAACACCCATATGAGTAAGGATCAGGAAAGGAAGACCCAGAGTTACCTCTGCTGCAGAGGATATGCTCATAAGAGTTGCCAACCTCAGAAATTACAGCCTAAAATAAAAAATAACAGGCTGTGTAAGGTCTATTTGACCAAGAAGGAGAGTGATGGAGTGCTGCATCAGATCACCTGGCTTCCACAATCAGCCGACCTCAACCCAATTGAGATGGTTTGGGATGAGTTGGACCACAGAGTGAAGGAAAAGCAGCAAACAAGTGCTCAGCATATGTGGGAACTCCTTCAAGACTGCTGGAAAAGCATTCCAGGTGAATGCCAAGAGTGTACAAAGCTGTCATCAAGGCAAAGGGTGGCTACTTTGAAGAATCTCAAATTTAAAATACACTTATTTGATTACTGCATGATTCCATATGTGTTATTTCGTAGTTTTTGACACACCTACGATGAAGAATAATAGTAAAATAATGAGTAGGTGTGTCAAAACCTTTGAGTGGGACTGTATACCTCTACATCAATTGAACTTATTCAATGTAAATTGGAAACACATCATTTTTTCCCATGACACTAGTGTTACTGTATATAATTGCCATGGATTCTTTTAAGTTTCAGTGGCTTAGCATCTGACACTTGTGATAATCCTTGCGCTGCCTGCATCAGGACCGCTGTGCTGATGAAGCAACAGAGGCTGTAGAGGCACACTTAATACATTAGCTGCATTCCAAATGGCATCCTATTCCCTCCATAGTGCACTACTTTTGACCAGGGATCTGGTCAAAAGTAGATTACTACATACGGTGTAGGGTACCATTAGGGATGTAGCTAATGTATTAAGTGTGCCTCTACAGCCTCCTCTTACTCACCAACACATTAGTCCATTACTGTCCAGGGAGAGTAAATAGGTAGTGACTTTACCGCGGTACTAATGGCCTGCCTGTGAAGACCAATGAAGGTCTCAGGGCAACCACCTCACTCACTGGATTACATCAGAACCACAGGTCACATATCCATACGCTGGTTGATTTACAGTGCCGTGCGAAAGTATTCGGCCCCCTTGAACTTTGCGACCTTTTGCCACATTTCAGGCTTCAAACATAAAGATATAAAACTGTATTTTTTTGTGACGAATCAACAACAAGTGGGACACAATCATGAAGTGGAAAGACATTTATTGGATATTTCAAACTTTTTTAACAAATCAAAAACTGAAAAATTGGGTGTGCAAAATTATTCAGCCCCTTTACTTTCAGTGCAGCAAACTCTCTTCAGAAGTTCAGTGAGGATCTCTGAATGATCCAATGTTGACCTAAATGACTAATGATGATAAATACAATCCACCTGTGTGTAATCAAGTCTCCGTATAAATGCACCTGCACTGTGATAGTCTCAGAGGTCCGTTAAAAGCGCAGAGAGCATCATGAAGAACAAGGAACACACCAGGCAGGTCCGAGATACTGTTGTGAAGAAGTTTAAAGCAGGATTTGGATACAAAAAGATTTCCAAAGCTTTAAACATCCCAAGGAGCACTGTGCAAGCGATAATATTGAAATGGAAGGAGTATCAGACCACTGCAAATCTACCAAGACCTGGCCGTCCCTCTAAACTTTCAGCTCATACAAGGAAAAGACTGATCAGAGATGCAGCCAAGAGGCCCATGATCACTCTGGATGAACTGCAGAGATCTACAGCTGAGGTGGGAGACTCTGTCCATAGGACAACAGTCGTATATTGCACAAATCTGGCCTTTATGGAAGAGTGGCAAGAAGAAAGCCATTTCTTAAAGATATCCATAAAAAGTGTTGTTTAAAGTTTGCCACAAGCCACCTGGGAGACACACCAAACATGTGGAAGAAGGTGCTCTGGTCAGATGAAACCAAAATTGAACTTTTTGGCAACAATGCAAAACGTTATGTTTGGCGTACAAGCAACACAGCTGAACACACCATCCCCACTGTCAAACATGGTGGTGGCAGCATCATGGTTTGGGCCTGCTTTTCTTCAGCAGGGACAGGGAAGATGGTTAAAATTGATGGGAAGATGGATGGAGCCAAATACAGGACCATTCTGGAAGAAAACCTGACGGAGTCTGCAAAAGACCTGAGACTGGGACGGAGATTTGTCTTCCAACAAGACAATGATCCAAAACATAAAGCAAAATCTACAATGGAATGGTTCAAAAATAAACATATCCAGGTGTTAGAATGGCCAAGTCAAAGTCCAGACCTGAATCCAATCGAGAATCTGTGGAAAGAACTGAAAACTGCTGTTCACAAATGCTCTCCATCCAACCTCACTGAGCTCGAGCTGTTTTGCAAGGAGGAATGGGAAAAAAATTCAGTCTCTCGATGTGCAAAACTGATAGAGACATACCACAAGCGACTTACAGCTGTAATCGCAGCAAAAGGTGGCGCTACAAAGTATTAACTTAAGGGGGCTGAATAATTTTGCACGCCCAATTTTTCAGTTTTTGATTTGTTAAAAAAGTTTGAAATATCCAATAAATGTCGTTCCACTTCATGATTGTGTCCCACTTGTTGTTGATTCTTCACAAAAAAATACAGTTTTATATCTTTATGTTTGAAGCCTGAAATGTGGCAAAAGGTCGCAAAGTTCAAGGGGGCCGAATACTTTTGCAAGGCACTGTCATTTTGCATCTATGATATATGATGGAGGGGATTTGTGGGCATCTCACCATCAACTGTTACAGAAATAATGCAATTGAATTCGTTATTTTGTTCATTTATCAAGGTATATCCACCTGAGACCATTAAAAGTAAACTGCAGTGTCCAGACCATTCAAGGCAGGTAGACTACATTATATTGATGGTACTGTATATTGCCACAGCACATAGATTTCATAGCATGAGTTTAGCCTCCACACAGAAATGACACTTCTCTGTGTGTTTCCAATCAAATGCTGGCGTGTTGAGTTGCCTAATGGCCTAATGCCTCTCTGCCTCCTGTAGGAGCTAGGGACCTGTCTGGCGCATGCTCCCTGCTCCAGCCTCATCCCCATCCCGTCGGGGGCAGTTGGGTGCGGGCAGATGGGAAGCAGGGAAGCAGGCACAGAGGGGGAGGTGGGTGTAGGAGGTGGAGGGTGAGGGGGTGGGGGGGGAAGAGCGGTAGCTGTCTCTGACCAACTGTGCGTAAACATGCCCATCCAGAGACCCCCCCCCCCCCTCTCTCTCCTCGCCCTCCCCTGCGAACTGCCCACACTCCATTAGGATGCCAGGATAATGGCCAACTAGCACTCCCAGTGACACCCCATTTCCTGTGCACTGAGCTCTCCAACCACGACAGATGTCGACAATACCACTCCACCACTACCGGGTGGGGGCCTCTCTGGTTCCTGCCTCACCGGCCCGGGCGGACGCGACCTCACCAGGGGAGCAGCGGGAACAGGAGCAGGGGTAGGACTAGCCTTGTAAATATTCACTTTAGTTCTCGGAGCACTTGGGATCAGCACAGATCAAAAGGTCAGGTGCCTTTTTCCAATTTCTCAGATTAATGTTCCGGCAAAACCTTAAACGACGTCTGTGGACTGTTAAGTTGCTACACTTGGGAGGTGGTGTGTGTGTGAACATGTGTGTGCGAAGGCGAGTTGCACGTTTGTGTATTGGCGGGATGGTCATTTAGGAATCTAATTTCATACTGTGATTTTAGTGAGGCTTTAGTTTTAGTGAGATTTTAGTGATGTCTTTACTCTGCTCTGCTACATCAAATGTATCAATAATACTTCACACCGGACAGTGCATCTAGGCTCTCAGTGAAAGGCAAGGGCCATGGACCAAGGCTAATGGATGGAACAACTACTAGACCTCCTAAGCCGCTGTCCAGAAATCAGCTTTGAGAGGGGAGTGGGGGAAAAAAACACACCACCACTCGCTCCTACCCCCGCACAACATGAGACTTCAAATACCAGAGGAGAGCAATTTAATACCCTCATTTGAATATGTATCCTGACCTCCCGACAGCTCCCTCCTTCAGTTTTTGAAATTTGAATCCCTACCATCCATTTTTTCTAGGGCAGAACGAGAAGGAGATTGTTGTGCATTTCCTGACAAATTGAGTTAAACGGACATTAAGTGGGCTTTAAGAAAACAAATGGCTGTCTTTATCACAGGTGGACACTGATGGCTTAATGGGGCCTGTACTGATCCTATCACTGCTAATGGCTTGACAGGAAACGTTCAGCTGTTTGTATAAAGGACTGGGGCAGCGAGGCCAGACTGAGCCAGGGCTAACCTGTCAAGTAGCTGTGTGTCCCCTTTGTGCTGGGAAGCAGATGTTTGTATGTATGCGGTGAACTGGCAGAGCTGGCATCAATGCCAGGCGGCAGATGCCTGTACGGGTGCCAGGGTTGCGAACGTTGAACAGACAGACACAGTGGACATGGAATTAGAGAGAGAGAGAGAGAGTGCAGAGAGGGAGAGAGGGATGAGAGCGAGAAAGAGAGGGAGAGAGACAGAGAGAGGGAGAGAGAGCGAGAGAGAGAGAGAGAGCGAGAGAGAGAGAGAGAGAGAGAGCGCAGAGCTACCCTTTGGCCAACATACCAGGCCTAGAACTTTCACTAATTGATCCATTCATTTATTAGCGACCGACATTTCTATTTTTATGGGGAACATAAAGTACAATAAAAGTCAACAAAATACAATAGAGCAGAGGACCTTACGTACATGACATCTAGTACATCTCTTTATGTCAACTCTTTATGTCAACCTGCATATTCAGAACAGTCCTTGGCAATCAACATCTGATGCCCAGAAGAATTCATTCAAATAATAATGTATATATTAAAAAAATAAAAAATACTAATCTATCATTATGTGCCACCATACATACCGGCATAACGAAGATAGAGACGATGCGTTAACATTGATAATCCCTCAGAGCACCTTACTGGGCTTCCAGGAGTTCATTCATTGTGTCCCAACACAGCCTGAAGATCACAGTGTTTCCTTGGACACCTCCCTGTAGTTTTGAGCTGTGTGGCTCTGCTCGCTGAGAACTTTCTCTCATCACCCTTCGGAGAGAGAGAGCCGACTGCTTATCCAAGGTACGGCTTGTTTCATTAACATCAAAAGACAGGCGCCTGTGGGAGACGGGCCTGATCAAATTCCACTCTAATTAAAATGAACTCCGGTTGAGATGTTGTGCTACTTAATATGTACGGAGCGACGCTGATTGCACAATGCGGCTCTCCCTTTCGTTAGTACGGATATGATGCTAGTCTTCTGAGAATCTGACGTGGATGGAATGAGCATATACAGTATGTATCTATGGATCTAGATTGTCCTATCAACATCAATAATGATATGAGCTCTGTGTTTACTGTAAAGTATTAGTGTGTTGTATTACATGTGGCCCGTCCATTCATCAAGATGGTGAATAATAGATAGGTGTCTGGGTTAGGCAGTAGCAGTATAGGCAGGGGACTCCCTCATGTCTCCCTCAGCCTGTCTCAGTAGGTATAATACCCACCCTCGTCCTTGTCTTGACTCAATGGAGCATGCAGATTGCTCTCCACTCCGTCCTTAGATCACCCCCATTCCTACACTCTTAGAAAAAAGGGTTACAAAAGGGTTCTTCGGCTGTCCCCATAGATAGAAGAACCCATTTTGTCATTCAAGGTATAACTATTTTGGGTTCCATGTTGAACCCACTGTGTAAAAGGTTCTACATGGAACTCAAAAGTGTTCTACCTGGAACCAAAGGGGTTCTACCTGGAACTAAAAACGGTTATTCAAAGGGTTCTCCTATGGGGACAGCCGTAGAACCCTTTTAAGTTCTAGATAGCACCTTTTTTTCTAGTGTACTGCTGTACTTTCTAGTGTACTGCTGTACTTTCTAGTGTACTGCTGTACTTTCTAGTGTACTGCTGTATTTGAAGCGAATATTCTACTTACCTCATATATTTTATTTGTATGTAGATGTGTCCATCAATCAGAAGATGACCAAAGCCAAGTGATTTCCTACACCTGGATAGTTGGTTGTTTGGTGCATCAAAGTTTACTCTCAAAGTTATGAATATAAATCAGCTGATTCAAACTTCGTTTTCGAAACATGGCTCCTTAGACTCCTTAGTTAAATGGAGTTTAGTTTTCAGCTCAAAAGATAACTACACCGTTTACTTAGAGAGGTGTGAGATGGGGGATATAAATTCAATCGAGGTGTTTCTATAGATCAATATTAGAGATCCAACCTAGATCTCAGTTCATGAATACCTGAAAACGCTGTCTCACGCGTTGCATACTGATCATCACCATTTCGACCTGTTCTAACTCCAGATCCTCTCTCCTGATTCCACAAACTGATTTGTGTATGGTAATATCCTTTACTTCCTCATAAATACATGTGTAATTATTCTTCATATCTTTGACTCGAAATTGAACAGGGATGCATGGGGAAACCATATTTTGACATTTTACCCACAGAAGACAGACACCGACACAAATGTGGAATATGAAATTGAGGAGGAGTGATTAAGGTGATTTGCTCGATTTCACTTGGTTTAGCATCTTACTCAGCTTTTAAAGCCTTCCCCTTCGTTCCCCTCCCTCCTGTCAACCACTGGAACAGGTAGCATCGCCTGCCTCCTGACTCCATTAAACAAGCACTGTGGCCCCCTCACTTTTATTTGACATTTTATTTGGCCGTGACAAACGAGCAGCAGTTGGATTATAACATAATTTGTCTTGTCTTTATTACCCGAACAAAGGACACCATTCATTAATTATTCTGCCGTTGCAGCTCAAAACTAACTGGAAAGGTCCCTGGGTTTGGACAGATGGTGGGTGCAATGTTATTTATATCAATCAGTCCAAAATGTTCGGTCGAGGATTACTATTCTTTGGACCTGCTTTGATTTACGTTTTCTACCGCCGCCGTCACCTCACCCTAAACTCAGCCTCGTACAGGCTCCTGCAGGGACAGTTTAATCGAAAGAGGATTGGACATGGACTAGCAGACTTGCGAGGCAACAATGTGTATAAATAAACATTGAAAACACATCGGTGTCTTGCAAGTGCCTTCCTACATCCAGCTTGTTTCAGTCCCAAGTCCTTTTAAAAAAAAATGTTTTTTTAAAAATAGAAACTTGTAGCAGGAATGCTTCTGGTGAAATCGCCCTTCACAAGAGTAGCCAAAGTGTGTACTGGTATGTCACATCCAAGCCATTGCTATGCACATGCAGTGCATATTCAATCCGGATCGCTCATTATCTAATTCTCATTGGATGTTTTCTCTGCAGCATGGCTACGACTTTGTATTCCACATATACCACAGAACTTTGCATTTCCTTTATCTTTCACATTCTGCAAAACATCGTCCCCTGTATGCAGCATTCAATTCCACAGCTAGAATGATTTACGTCGCTGTGGCGAGAATATTGAAATGACTACCATTTACAGTGTAATTAGTTTTATGCAAACTAGAAGTGAAGATGAAAGCAAAAAAATCTTTATGAATTATGAATCATGTTATAACTTATCCGGGTGCTTATCGTCACTTGTGATGAGTTAATGTACCTTCCGTTAATTAAAAATGCAGACATGGAGTCCAAGGGAAGGGAGATAGTTCGCCTCGAACCCATCAGGTATCTGCATCTCAAAGAGAAAGCCATTCTCAAAGCCCCCCTTTGTTCTTTAGCAACGCGCATCAGAACATCACACTTTCTCCTTAGATGATTAAAGTAGAGGGGTTAATAGCAATAAGGAAAGGATCAAATGCGAAAAGCAATCAGAGGCCGTTGGGCACAAACACAAGCACACAACACGCGAGGGCACGTGCACACACACAGGCGCACGCACACAACACACAACAGACACAACACAACATTAGCTCAGTTCGCAAAATCATCCACCTGACAAGTGCCGGCATCTTTATCAAGTGAGGGGAAAGAGAGAGAGAGAAAACGGTTCAGGATTGTTACCTAAATTCTTCCAAACATTTGCTCATTGACTACAGACTCCTCTCTCACACAACAGGGCCGGGTGCCCCTGGCTCGGCGCGGGAGGGAATGTTGGTTAGCAATACTCATAAAAACTCAATTCATCACCATGAGCATAATTTGCTGCGAACAGAAAACTCACAAAAGGGTGAGCTTGTCAGCAAGACAGGTGGCTGGAGATCTCGCTCTGATACTGAGAGATCTGAATAATAGATTCTGGTAAATGTACGCCAAGACCCAGGCAGGCTGTAAACACAGCTGCTTGTTTTCCCTTCCAACAGAACAGCTTGGCGAGCTCGTCGAGAAGCAGAGCGCTTGCCCCACCTGAGGACTAGAGACGATTAACTAATCAAATGCACAGGCTAAATAGGCGACAAGGAGAGGAGAGAGAAAGAAGAGACAGACAAAGGAGAGGAAGAGAGAGAGAGAGGGAGAGGTGTTGGGTCGGTAGGCTGCAATGGAGTCGTGGACTGTAGAGTAGTCAAAAGAGCATTGGAGCACACAGAAAGGCATAATGGATCTCAATGGGTGTCAATTGATAGATTATTGTGAAATTAAACCCCCAAAGAATACAATTTCACTTTGTCTGAGGATCATTATGGAGCCCAACACGGGTAGTCATGCCTATCAACAATATAGTAGATGCAATCTTTTTCTGATACACTAGCTTAGCTTGCTCACCTTTTGATTTTGCTAATGCAAGTGTCTCATTCATTAAGAACTGATGTGTGTCAGCTTTGAATATTGCAATGCAATTACATTGAGAACATAGTGTTCGGTTTTATATTTGGCGTTGTGGCAGATCTTTGGCAAATATTTCTGAATGGCACATGGTCTATGCTTACATTCAGATAATTATTCAGACCGATAAAAAAAATGAATCCTGCTGCACTACATTCTCTGTTGCTGATGTCATCTTTCCGCGCCAAAACAACTCGTTTCTGTTACTTCCTACCCGTGATGGCTGCCTTCTCTCTGCTTTTGATGACTCCCCTGTTGAAGTTTTGGGGGGGGGGGGGGGGGTTCCCAGCAGAAGGTAATTAATTATTCAATTAAAATGTTGTTAAACATTTTTAATGAGTAATAGGCACTGGGGAATCGGATACAAAAGTATGTTTAAACAGGAGAAAAGAAAACATGGATATGTCAAAGTTAGTTTCTAGAAATCGGGGTCTCGATGACCCACTTTAAAATATTTCACCAGTAACAGAAGTATAAATAAAAAATTGAATGTGATCTAAAGTGTCCTCCATCGCAGGTTGCTTCATTTTCCCTCATGTCTGTTCCCTGTCTTGTCTGTTAACATTCTACAATTAGGCCATGGGTTAGTCTACAAACAACTTGCCCATGTATGTATCATCGAGGGCAGACAAATGTATTCCCACTTTTCCTGATTTAATTAATTGCAAAGAGAAAATCAGTTTTACTTGAATTTTTATCGAATTACAATCTGGATGCCGAAAGGGCTAGTCCAAGCTACTAATACAATAACAAAGTTGCATGTGTGACAAAACAAGTTCACTTTTACTACTGTAATGATCCTGAGTTGCCACATGTCCTATCCCTGTCCTCTAAATGTGTCACATTACTTTTTAAACACCTCTGTTACAACACCCTAAAGTGCATTGCATTAGTCCTCGGTCCATCGTTTCGGCTAGCTATCCCCCGCAATGGCAATACTTCAGGATTTTCATGGAACTGCGGAATTGCAGAACTTCATTATAGGGTGGAGCACTCTGTAGGTTCCTGGCATTGTAGTCTCAATTAGACTCTTGTAAATGTGTTGCTTGCTTAATCAACCCGAAACTGGCCCCTAGGACTTTCCCTAATGCAACCCCATTAAAAGGGCCATCAAAACAAAAGATCTGCCTCTAATGACAACAATCCCTCACGTCTGTCAGTGGAAAGCCAAACGTGTCTTAAATGAGGAATGATGGATGAGCTCGGACCACTGTGTCAAAGAGCTTTATTACTGTTGATGGATGTTATGGGCCCCAACGATCGGGGGCCGGGGCCTCAACAAGGGCCCTAACCAGACCTTCACCCCATCCAGCTTTTCTAAATATGCTTCACTTAAACCCCAGACTTTTTGGGAGATGTAAGGTTCATTCATATAGTTGGTGAAAGGGAGGAAGAGAGGGGAAGAGAGAGAAAAAAGCTTGTGCAAACATCCTAATTAATACAATTAATGCTCATTTCCTGTCGAGCCCTCAGGCGTGTGCTCCCAACTTTGGCTATGTATTGGAGTGACGTCTACTTCTGGGAGAGGCAATGGTGGGGTAGGCATTGGTGGGAGGCGTTGGTGCATACTTCTCCGGCACACCTCTTGTCATGTACATGAAGGTATTGGATTGGTGTAAGCATTGGCAGGAGGGAGTTTAGCCTCTTAGCCATCCGGTGTTGTTGTGTATCCTCTACAGGATGACCCACGTCACAGTCTATTCCCACAGCTATGTGTTATTTCAAGTTTAGTGACCGAAAGGCAACGCAAGCTACTATCAACTGTATCCATTAGACCTCAGTGTTCTCAGTAGACTTGACCTCTCTTTCTCTCTCTCTCTCTCTCTCTCTCTCTCTCTCTCTCTCTCTCTCTCTCTCTCTCTCTCTCTCTCTCTCCCTCTGTCCCTCTCCCTCTGTCCCTCTCCCCCCTCTCTCTCTTTCTCTCTCTCTCTCTCTATTTCTCTTTCTCTTTCTCTTTCTCTTTCTCTTTCTCTCTCTCTCTCTCTCACTCTGTCTCTCTCCCTCTGTCCCTCTCCCCTCTCTCTCCTCCTCCTTTATCTCCCTACTAGGCCCCAAGATACAAAGACATAGCAACCACGGAACATCTTATTGTGTTAATTATATATGTAAAACACATTCCCAGGAGAACATACTATATTTAAAGAAGCAGAAGCCAGACAAGGTCCCTCCAACATGCCTACTGCTCTTAGGGATCGCATACTTACAGAATGTGGCTCATAAGGGAGAGATCCTCTGGGTCTGCAGCAACTGTGCTACGGAGCCCAGCATTTTCAATGACAGGTAGGTAGGCCTAACACAGCAGAGAAATGCTGTTAATTGCAAATGAATACACATCCCCAATTCATTAGGCATAAATCATTTGGCCACTTGGGTATGTATGTGCTTTCCAAATTACTTATTCTTTTTGTATTTCAAATTACCTATTCTTTGTGATGTTTCTTTTACATGATTAGCAAGCTATGCAACTAGCCATTGGCTTTTTCCAGGTCTGACTCTCTTTTGGGTTTTCTTCAGCAAAAAAAATGGAGTTAAAGAAGCTGGAGATTAGGTTAAGAGCTGTTAGCAAATGTGGATGTATACTAAATAGTTTAGCAAAGCTCATTAGTTGCTGCATAGTTTTACATCAGTATGGCATGTTCCATACATTATTAACAAAATATTATTGACATTAAAAACATATTTTAATGGGGTAGAATGACCAGAACCAGAATTCTGTCCAGTATGTTGTCACAGGTTGTGGACGATCCTAATTAAAATGGCCTTCCTCATTATCATCCATTGCCCTGTGTATTTTGGAAAACACTCTGTCCCTGGCATTGGTACATGCACCCAAATTTAGACATGTGACACTGGTCTTTAGCCCATCAGATGGCCCACACTGACATGAGAGGGGAAAGTGGGGCAGCCGTCACTCCCAGTGGACCGTGGACTGCTGCTCCCCTCACACACACGCAGATGGCACAAGCACCATTCCAGGGTTCATCAGTTGCTACTGAAAAAAAACTTGCCATCTTTAGTGGCATAATTTATTCGTAGACAAGGTTGGGGGGTGGAGGGTGAGGAGGGGTGGGGGTGGGGGTGAGGGCGATGATGGCTAACTGTCATGTCCAGCCCCTGGTCCAGCCCCTGAGTTGGATCGGACGGAGACTAAGGCATGTCACCGGGAGGAGTGAGGAGTGCTGGCCACGGCCCTGGTGAGAGCATCTGCCCTGGGTTTGAGGGTGAGCCATGGCCTTCGCTGGCTCCAGGATTCCCCCCAACCTAGTCTCCTGAGCTACATGTTACCCCTGTGCCAGAGAGAACATTTGGGGGAGAAAGAAGGAGCACAGGATGCAATTCTATTGTGAGTTTGAGAAATTGTGAGAGTCCTAAAAGGATGTAACTGTCTGGAACCGAAGGTTTCAATTTCAGATATACTATGTTTCGGATTCCTTAGATGCTTTTTCAGATGATAAAATCAAAACCAGATTCTCCTTTGTGTTGCACATCAATTTGTCTTTATCCTGCTTTGACCATCAACAAAGACTTTTCGCTTTCCCTCCATGTCTCTGACATGAGAAGGATGCAGTCTATATACAGGAGAGATAGAGACAGAGAGAGGAGAGAGAGAAACACTCTGGGTTTGTAGTGAGAGACTACAGAGATAACAAGCAGTTCGCTGTGGAGGTGCTGCTTTGTTCACAGTGGTCCGACTACGCAGGACACCGCCAGAATACTGCCAACCGATTCATTGGAATGGAAGAAGAAAAAGAGAGTGAGAGAGAAGAAGAGAGTGAGAAAATGGAGAGTGGGAGAGAAAGTGAGATGCGCCACAATATACTAAATACCCCATCCGTATTGTGTACAGAGCTCGGGAGATCAAGTGAGAGGACATTGTTTATCCCATTGCGAATAGAGCTGATCAGATGTATCATAACCGCAGCGTAAGGTAACGACCGTTGACAAATAACAAAGTGACAGCCTCTGTGGTGTCTGCATCAGTGTCATCCCTAAACAGGCCGCTGGTGCTTTGGATGCATGGATGTGTGCCTCCCCACATTAATCTGTGTACAGCCACAGAGCTGCAGCTCCAGCCGGGGGTAGGGAGGGAGGGAGCTGCATTCTCAACACAGCCCCGGCCTATTTGACCACAGGGGAGGCTGTCAATTGCCCAGATAGTTCTGGTAATTTTGTGAGTGGCGCACTCCTCTGGAAGAAGTGTTGGGGCTACTGTGGTGCACATTATATATTCAGAGGCGAATTGAATGTGATCTTTTTCTGTCTTCTCTTCCATGGCGGATTGTCGGGGCAGTGTCCAGGCTTTGCTGTGGCATTTCTACACGCCTTCAAGTCAGGAAATGGATAAACGAGGTATATTTGCAATATTGCAAGAAAAAAAAACTCACATAAACAGGATTAGTGTTATCAGTAGACCCACGAGAGGGCAGACACACACACACACACACACACACACTCACACACACACACAAACACACACATTTCTGAGACAGAAATACATACAATATGAATATAAATACATGAATATGTAAAGAAATGAGACCTTCTTTTGTTGGAGGTCTGGGTTTATAGGGTAAAACAGCTACAGAAAACATTATTGTTCTGGGTCAAACAGGTAGGAGATGTTGAACGACTCTAGTTATTAACTAATGTAATAAACTGGGCGGTAATTGACTCAGATGATGTTCAGTGGTGGAGTGACAGAGTCGGGTTCATAATGCAAACGCTATGGAGAGGGAAAGGGTGGGAATGTGAGTATTGGCCTGACTGATACAGCGACAAACGTGCAATCATTTTCAAGCGCACGCTGTTTTCGTTAGTCGAAATGTCGAGGAAATGAATATATCTGTTAGCACTTCCTATGCTGCGTTTCTACTGTATGAAGAATGGAAATCATTTTCTAAAAGTTGTTTTTCGCTGCTGTCTCTGAGTATCCGATATCTGGGACTGTTATTGCAAATCCCCCATACAGATGGCTGATAGTGTTAATTTGTAAATGGAACAAGCATCATCTACATGGAGAAGTCAGGATGTGATTTATAGATAGAGAACAGAGGCAGAGAGTTAATTGCAGTGCAAAGACTCCAATCAGTCTTTGAGGATATGTGCTACGATTTGCTGCTGCAAATAAACTACATTGTTTGTTTCGCAAACCAAAAATAAACAAACAAACAAACACGTTCATATTGCTCACATTGATTTGTTTACCAATGTTTTCAGACCCGGAGATTGCTCTATTGCTCTAAAATTGCCTTCTTTTCAAAGATGCAATAAGTTGACGGAAACATTGTCAGCACGAGTCTGTCGCTTTATTTTAGTGCAGGCAGCAGGCAAATCTGTCTTTCTGAATATTGAACATGTATGCGTTAAAATACTCCAGTGTTGTATGTGTTCTCCTCCCCCTCCCAACGCTATTGGTTCATAAAGAGAGAAACCCCCCCCTACAAACGACATGTGGTGTATTGGAAATGGCTCATCTTGATTAGATCAGATTCTCTGATCAACAAAAAGATCTCTACATGGGAGATGTCTCTCACAAGTTCTTAGAGGAAAATGTATCGTGTCAAATTACCGCCCGTGTTATTTCAACTCTTAAAGTGTATATGTATGCCTGTCTGACGTCCTTCTCCCTGCAGTAATTGGCATGGTGGTCTGATCTAACCCTATGAGTGGTATGCCTCCTGACGGAGCCGGTGGGCAGAGGCAGCAAGGTGGACACTGCTACATGCTCCTCTTTAAATGAGCACCGTGGACCCTTGCACGTTTCTGGAAGGTGAAGAACGGCAGGTATAATTGTATTGAATGCTTATTCACGCCAAACACTTGTATTTTTGTAGAAGCGCGGCAGGTGGATGGAAGAGGTATCACTTCATCAAAACAAGAAAATAATAAAGAAGTAGAGGTAAAATAGGAAACCTTCCCTCTACTATTCCTTCAGTATTGCAGTGTAAAAGTCAACATACACCTTCATCCAAACTGTATGTATGTATTTACTAGTTCTTTATTGGCTTGGATGTCACCCATTGAATTACCTCTCATGACTAACCCCCCAATCTAATCACAAATAGCTTTAATTGCTGGATGTTTTCCCTGCTTACCAAATTCCAACAGACGCCTGACTGAGGTGAAGTTTCCTACAATGAAAAACAGAGAAGTGGCCTAGTATACTAACTTCCATACTGTCTTATAGTGTTGCTACACATGGCTACAAATAAGCTGTATGTATGGGAACAGTGGTACTGGCAGCTCCTGGTCAAAACACACACACTCCCTTTCTCTCTCTCTCTCTCTCTCTCTTTCTCTCTCACACACACGCACACGCGCACGCACGCACACACGCACGCACACACACACACACACACACACACACACACACACACACACACACACACACACACACACACACACACACACACACACACACACACACACACACACACACACACACACACACACACACACACACACACACACACACACACACACACACACACACACACACACACACACACGGAGAGAAAGGGAAAACATCTTGAGTGCTCCGGTGACAACGTGGATGTCCTCCTCCCACTGGCTGTCGTCCAAATTCAGCTCGTCTTCAGGGAAAACACGAGGAGAAATGGAACAACTGGTTTTAATGAAACAATTACAAGACACTAATTATTATGTTAATGTTTGCCTACTATCATCAGCAACCGTTAACTGCCTTCTGCACCTAGAGGTTTAGCGCTGTGTGTGTTTTCTTCTTCTCTCTCCTGCTTCGTTCTCCGGGAAGGGGAGAGAATAGTGTTTGAATAGGACGGCATCTGTAGGAATATGTCCAACTAAATATGAAAAGGAAGAGACACAAAGAGACTCCTGCCATTGACATAGAATGTCAGGTACATTTATTCCCTTAATGCCCCAGCAAATAAATTAGCAGCAGGGTAGAGAGTGATTCAAAGCTATTAGTTTTAGATACAAGGGGGGGGGGGGGGGGGGGGGTCTGTGGAGGTGCAAGAGACAGTAGGCTCAGGAGACAAGCCTTGAGGCTAAAACACACACATACAGGCATGCACGCACGGGCACACACAGGGGCACCACACACACTTACACACTCACACACAACCTGTACATGCGGTAGGTGATGGAAAACGGCCTTTTTCAAACGCATGATAACTGGATGAGGGAAATTGAAGATGCGTGCGCAACTGCAGATCTTTCAAGTTTCCAATTCTTTAAAAAAAGCAGTTTAAAAAAATGATGCTTGGGACAACACATTCCAGCGTATTCCAAAGTTGTTTGATAGAGAAGAGTGAAGTTATTTATGAGCAGTGAAATGTCAAAACAATTCAACACATCTTGATGTAATTCAATTGTGGAATGTCACAGCACTGAGAGCATACCATACATTTGGTACTCGATAGCGTTGTGTGTCATTGTTCCTACACAGGTTTGTACGGAACAAAAGTTACCCCTCTAAACCTTCGCATTTCTAGGTGTGACAAAAACATTGGCAAACAGAAAAATCTGTCAAAAAAATTGTTTTCTTATTTTTTGTTGCTTGCCATCTATACTTTCTATTGGGCAAGCCCTGGCTTTCAACACATTCTGGGAACTCCCCTCATCTCACCCCTCCCACAACGAAAAAGCAGTCAGTTTGATTGAAACCAGTTCAGCAACAAGCCTTAATTTCATTACATGCTATTAATGCAGACTGACTTCATCCTAAAGGATAGAATGCCGGCTTTGACCTCCCAGCGGCCAGACAATGACATAACCCCGCCAGGGGCCTTGATGGCCCCCATAACTGTCCCCACACAAAGAAAAGGGGGGTTTTCATAATACTGAAGTCCTGTCAAATATTTTGAAATGTCCCACACACCACGGGTGCTGCTCCTCCTGTGCCTCTCCCTGCCTTTCCTGTCCCTTTCGAAGTGAACAATTGACTTTTTCTTTCTTGAAACCTTTCATGGGAAGCCATGGCCCAGCAATGCAGTCCATACAGCTGGGTTAATTCCCATGCTTCACCCTGGCTGGCGAGTTCGTTGACGGGAGGGCTACTTCAGTGGCGTTGTGTGGCCGCACAGGTTTCTATTCAACTGGTTAACTTGGCACACGGAACAAAGTCATATTTTTCTGCATTTAGCAAGACTGTAGTTTTGAGGGGCCAACTTTGTGAATGCTTTGAGTTTTTTTTTAGCTTCATGGGCTCAATTTTCGGCTGCCGTTAAGGCGGCGCTAGTGTCAAACGCACACCAGATTGCAAATTCATCACGTAAAAAGCGGCGCACTGGCATTGTCCAGCCCAAATGCCAGGTTCAGCAATTTACCTGTCTTATATCAGTTCGCTTGCGTTCAGATGGGCAGGGTGGAAATATTTGAGGTGTGTCCTTAAAAACATGATCCAAAGTGCTAATTTCAGGCAGTGCTGATAGGGATATTTAAGACCAACCAAAAGCTGGTTTTAGCAGTAATGCAGATGGTGATGGCAGGAAATTTGACAGCGGAAACGCAACCTATCCAGCCGTGATGCACGCTGCCCACATGTGCATGGAAAAAGAGCAGCCTAATGTGCTTTTGGTGCCTGTATACTATGTATTTAGAAACATAAAAAACTACAATTTTTTTCTCATTTCGTTTCATTTGACTAAAAACCTTCCTTCCTCTCAATGAAGGCTTTTTTTTGTTTCTTCCCAATGCAATCCGATAAGTAGTCAAGACTGTCGATAAAAGGTTTGGCTGCTGAGACCACTTGGAAATAAATCTTTCCCCAAAGCTTTATTAAAATATCAAGTGCACTGTAAAACAGTCAGCTGACATTTTATCTACGCATTGTAGGCAGGCCCGTATTTTAGCCATGCAGGTCTCGTTTTGGACATGCGTATGTAGGCTACGTGTCCATGCCCGTCATAAGGAAGTTTAACATCATTTAGAAGTTATCTGTAACCTGTAAAAAGGCCTACTATATCAAAGGCTGGTTCAACAGCAATGTTTGTAGGTTTTATGATATCATTTTATTTATTTATGGTTGCTGTTGGTGTTGTTTAAACTGATGGCTTGTCCTTCATCAAATTGCATTACAACCAAATGTATTTGAATGATTCACCATCCTGGTTTCATGGCGACAACGTCCGTGGCGCGCTTGCGGTGCAACTTCTCGAGACGTGTGAACGGGATCTAATCTGTAAGATGGTTCCAATTCTGTTCATAAAACAGAGGCCTATTTGGGAGCAGTTTAGTGGTGGGTGTACATTCTCTCTTTCCTATTTATATTGGATCTTCGTCCAGCTCCTGTGAAACTTTTTGGATGTGCTTAAAACCCTCCATTGTGTTGTTTTAATATTCTATGCCCACGGGAAGAAATTATGGTGCGACATATTTAAAACAGGTTTACATTTTCGGGACTTATCAATAACGAATTGAATCTTGCTTATTGACAATGTTTGGCAGGTTCATTCTCAGCCATCACACAATGTACAGTAGGCATAGCCCCTATATTGTGTGAACGCTACTGAAACCAGGCAATTCAATTGAAAAATGTGCACTGCAAAATGGGTTCAAGTTAACGTATTTAGCAAAGATAGGTTGACATTTTGTTATTTAGTTTCTGTAAGCCATTTAACAAACTATAACATTGGAATTGGAGTTGATTCCAAGGCAATACATAAAAGACCCCAGAAACACAACTTGAAGCAACCACATATTTCGCCATGGATCACGTTCTGATTGGCCAGTGAGGGGCCAAGCCTCGACACACCCACAACTTGTTAATTCATCAAAGCCCAGCCCTTTCATGCTAACACCAGCAAGTTCTCTGATAATTGTGATAGTGAAAATAGCTCAAATATTTCTGAACCTATAGTGCCTGCGCTTAGATTTGCCATTGCGTCAAGTTTGTTAAAATAGAGCCCTTAGAATTTCCCATATTCTTTCATCAGTTTCTATAACATGAGAAATGTTCAATCTACTTGTTCACATCTGCAGGTTATGATAGTAGCAATACAAACCAGAGGCAACTTGCTGATGTGAGGAACACAATGTTGCTCTCTTTCTCTAATGAAGAACAGAAACGTACTCTCGCTCTAATCAAATATACAGTACCACGAAGGTAACTTTCTTAGTTTCAAAGTGCATAGTTGGAAACTATGGATATGAATATTTATAGAAAATTACACTGCCTGATGGCAGGCCTTTCTCCAGCACGGTATTAGCCATGTAAAAGAGATGAAAGGGAGGGGATCCGTCTCACTTCCATGGCCTTGCTCTGGGACACAATGGGCAACCAGCCGTTCAATTAGTTTGCCATCTTAGACTGACTACTTGACAGGTCCGACTAATTGTTAATCCCGCCATAACTGTTGCTTCCAGTAATTAATCATATAACAAAAGCCTTTACTTGGGGAACCCTACTGCTGTGGAATGTATGTCACAGTCATGTCGCCCATGATCCCACCACTCGAAATTGTGTGGGGCGACCTTATATTGATGAACGTTTCCAATATGTAATCTATATGGACACGTGTTTAATCTTCATTTGGGAGCACCTTAGTAAGTGAGGAAAAGGTCCAAACCTCTCGCGTGTGTGTTTTTGTTACACTAAACTAAACAGCGTATCCCAGGGACCCCGTGAACCATGGTTCATGCTAATGTTCCGTGCTCGCTGACGCTCTGAGGAACAGGTCTGGAGGTCAAGTATCATTCATCATTAGATGGAGTGTCATTTTCTCCACTTCATGTGGCCGCAGCTGCCGAAAGACGAGAGAGGGGGAGAAAAAAAGGTATTATTTGAAAGGACAGAAGAAGGCGAGAACACAATCCAGGCTCCTAAAAGAGAAAGCGAGAAAGGGAGGATAATAAGAACACAAGGTGCCACTGTGTCACAATCCCAGAATCCCCCTAATGTGTGAACAAAAAGTTGGTGATGTCATTTTTTCCCCCCTGACCCCTGAAAGTCACAAGACATGCAACATTCTTGGGACTGGAAGCCATGATAACAATGAACCACCTTGTCTCAGCCAACTGAATCCCTTAGCCGTGACCCCATATGTGAATTTTTGGTGTGTCCAAATCATGATTAATATCTGTTTTCTATCTCCGTGTCGAGGAGTTGCAGTAGCTAGCTAACAAGAGCATCTCGTGTTATCATGAAAAGAACCCTAAGGCTTCCCAGAGCTTCCAATCCCTCATAAAAGGCCAAATTAGATTGCTTAAAAAAATGGACACAGATCCAGTTTTTTTTTTCTAAAGGACTTTGAGATTAGATTCTAATGGAACAAGGATGTGTGTTATTTCTCAGAGAAATTCGATTAAGAATTGTTTTTGCAGGACTTAGTGATTTTATTTTTTCTTTTGCCAAAGTTCCACTCAGCAACATGAATGTTTTATCTGTTCGCAGTTGTGTGATATAAGACCAACAGAGAATGTAGCAGGATTTAATAAACGGCGAATAGCGATGCATTTCTGTAACATTTGACTCGAAGCAGCCTGTTTTATAAGCATAACATTTTCTTCCTCTTCAATATCAATAAATGTTGAATAGTCTCTCGCTATATTGTCACAATAACATAAGGAAAATGCACAGTAGAAATATTCAACATCACAAATACACGTTTAAAGAACACCATATTTGTTTTCTATGCGTTTGGCAGTTGGCCTATCAGTTGCACTGTCATTTAGAAACAGTTTTATGACAAGTCTAAGCAACAGACTTATTAATAGCACCATGCGGAATCTGAAACCGTTGGTAGAATGGAGTATGCTATTCTGGGGGGTGGGGAAGAGGGTGGGGGTGAAGGCAGAATACCCAACTGTAGAAAAAGCTGTGCCTAACTGGCACGGTTACAGCTTGGGTTAAGAAATGTTGACGTGAGGGACCAAAACAAAGAGCTTCAAAAACTGACCATCCCATCGCCAACCTCCACACTGAGTGGGACCAAAGCTAATATCACACACAACACAAAACCCACAGACACTAGAGCCAGAACAGTGGGGCTCCTTCCCTAATTTGACTTGCTCTGCAGGTGGGCACCAGCTGCAGGCGAACAGGTTACCGGGCCTGTCTTTGTGGTGACAAACACGCTAAGGAGAGTTGCCTCCCAGGAACAATGACAACAATGGCCGCCACACCACGGCAATACTCAGGTCTGAAAAAAGAAAGAGTTCATTTTTTGGCAGCCCTTCGAGGTAACTCTGCACACACCAACGTTGTGTAGAGTTAGACAGTAGACGTTTTGTTGTCTCAACGTCTAGTCATTGAGATGGGGGATTTGGAAGGGGGGTAGCTAAAAAAAAAAAAAAGAAACGTCCGTTCACATGACTCAAAGAAAGCCCCGTGTGTCTGTCATGTCAGTCCGAGGCCAAATCCTTTCTGTCTGTCCATTCATTTCAACCCCACAGGCACAACCGGAGGAACAGTTAAGTATAGACGCTTGTTTGACTGTCATAAGCAAGCAGTAAATAACTAATTCAGGGATGGAGATACCACTGCTGTTTTATTTATAGAACAATACTGTGGCTATAGAGGCTGAGGGGTTAGTACTGGGCCTCTGAAGCATCCGAAGCAGGCGAATGTCCCCACTTGTCAACAACAACAACATGATAATGAGCACCTTCATAAACGCTTAACTTCGACAAACAAACGGCACAATACCGCCTCGTTGTACTGTATATGAAGTTATACTGGATTAGAACAGACATTTTATTGAGATTCAGGGTTCGGGTCAGTGTCAACCGGACGGAACACATTCAGCTTGAAAAAGAAACATAACAGCACTGTCCCCCAAAAAATACCTCTGTGGTTGAAAATGTCAAACCAATTGTGTTATTATGATTATTTCTAGGTCCTGTATAACGATCTTAAACCTCAATACCTTACTATAACACACATTATGGCATTCAGTTCAAGGCTCAGCAGTCACCCGTTTCGTTTTGTGGTATTCCAGATTACTGGTGGCTAACCCTTCAAAAGCAAACACACAGTAACAGACAGACAGACAGGGCAGTCCTTTCCAAGCGCAACAGAAAGCAAGGCAGGCGATTGAATGCCTCGGAGGTACAGAGGGGCTTTCAAATGATTCGAGCCGAGATCTCCACATGGTAACACAGACTCCTCTCCTCAGGCACATTTCACAGAATAAAAGACACCTAAGTACTCACAGTGAAGGAGCTCCCTTTAAACCAAACATACGTAATTGTTTAATATGAAACGATCGGGCTCATTTTATCAGGTTGGTCATGGCAATCTGATCACATTTTTCTCTCTTTAATGTGCCATTATAGCAACCTCGATTACAGTTTTGAAAAATGGTGGCGTGCTTAACAATGGTGGATATATGCGAGGCTGCGAACAATTGAATTGGCACAATTGTTATTTATATGATACCAGTTAAGTAGCTCTGATCAATCATGATGGGTGGTTGATACAAACATATCAGCAGACTTTACGTGTTCAAGGAACATCATGGGGACTTTACAGTCTCTGCTTCTGTGTACTGTGGAGAATTATTGCATTTCTGGCTTGCTGCACTTGAATTTGAAGAACACTGTTGGCCAAAGTTTTGGCATTTCTCAGGCCATTTTGTTCACAACGGAATGTGAAGGCCTCAATATGAGTTTGCTTTTTGGAAGTGCAATATCCACTCTGGTTCCTTCCTACCATCCTCCACCTGTCTGTCTTTTTCCTCTCTTTGTCCCAAACGTGTCCACCACTGCAACGTTGTCCATGTAAGACATTCATCAGGCTGCCTTTAACACATTCATCCACACCGCCGAAACATCCACATTTGCTGTAAAGCATGTCAATATAACTCCAACTTCACTTCAACCCCCTTTTTTTTCAAGAATGCATTTCATTTCGACATGTATTTCATTCTCCCAGAAATCTGTTGTCATGGTATTCACTCTTCAGATGGCCAGGAAGAATGCCTTGTTGGAAACCTAGTGTCTCATCAGGACCCTGGTGACAACCCCTTGGCCAGGACTCGTGAAAAAAAACCCAGCTATCGTAAAACAGACGGGACGTACCGTAATTAGCTGTTGGCAGGCTGTAGTGTAAATCTGGGCAAGTTCAGAATGATTTACTTACATTGTTGCTCTGTTGACAAATTATTATATACATGCTGATGTTCTTCATGAAGAAATGTCCCTATTGTACCAAATGTGCCAACGACTGTCAGCCAGCATAGAGAATTATGGAAACTAGATATTTGTTCTCTGAATAAGGTTCCAGGTTTGATTCAGTAGGAATATATATATTTTTTAAATGAATGCAAGTTTAGCTCACGTGGTGTGTTGCTGGTGCATATTTTGTATTTTATTCTCTCTTATGAAATGTTATGACTGTTATGAGTTGTGAATAACACAAAACCCTGTTATAGCACAAGCCGGGAGAAATATTGTATATGGTTACAAACCAGACTAAACAACTCTGTTTATTCTACAGCCTCTCCAGAGCCATCTTACCACCCACATACTGTAGTATCAGTTACTGTACATTGACAAGATTACCAACATCTTATGAACAAAAAGTTACACTTTGACATTAAAAGTTGCCACAGATGTTCCATCAGCCAGCCCAGATCCTCTATGCTCTAGCCTACATATTTGTTTTTCACATCCCCTGTCAGAGTGGATAAAGGCTTCTGCTTACCTGTGGCTGCCTAGAGACAGTTTACAAGAGCAGATTTATCCACCCTGATGTTTTGATGTCACTACAGACACCTCCGGGCTCTGTACTGTTGTAACAAACTAAACCCCAATCAAATCCTTGAAGTAGTCATCTACACGTAGGCCTGTCTACCTTAATGCTAAATAATTAGCAGCATGCAAGGCTCCCTGGGATCCGTACCTCAGGGCTAAACTTGCTTTTCCTTCTTTGATCATTACATTAATTAAATCTGGCTCCCTTGACAGGTTGAGCTAAAAAAAAACAGATAGGTGTCATATCATAGCCACCTCAATGAGGATAAAACACCTGGTGTTGTATACGAGGCTCTGCCTGTCATCGATGAGCCCCTGAGAGTCAGGAATGACAGATAGCCGCTGCTCTAATTCGAACCGATGTCCCATATGAGAAGAAAATAAATAAATACCGAATCGTAAGACACCCTGGTTTTGTAGACTGGAGTCTAGAATTGGAGACTTGGCCTGAAGAGAGAAAAGTCATGTTGTCAGACCTCCGTGTCACTCAAGTCATAACTACTGCCCCAGGGACAAATTAGAAGTCGGTTTCAGGAGATGTGTCAAAAGTATTCTCGGTCCACATCACATGCAGAGAATCTTACTACCGGAGAGAAGAAGAAGCTAAAGAACCAAAGTCATACATGCAGGAGACAGGCAAGCTACTGTATGCTTACCACAGATTTTATCAAGTGTCTTACTACTGTCCAAATAGTTTAGTTGGTGACGTGTTCAACGTGTATGGGGTGTCATGTTTTCTAGCCGTTATTAATTGTTAATAACTGAAAATCGCAAATGAAAAAAGCTTAACAGCGTCATGATAGTTACATCACTAAACATATGATAGAATAGCACCACATTTGAGCTGCCTACAGTACCAGTCAAAAGTATGGACACACCTACTCATTCAAGGGTTTTTCTTTATTTTTTTTTACAATGTTCTACATTGTAGAATAATAGTAAAGATATAAAGACTATGAATTAACACATATGGACTCCTGTAGTAACCAAAAAAAATGTTAAGCAAATCAAAATATATTTTATATTTCAGATTCTTCAAAGTAGCCACCCTTTGCCTTGATGACAAGCTTTGCACACCCTTGGCATTCTCTCAACCAGCTTCATGAGGTAGTCACCTGAAATGGGGCTCCCGAGTGAAAGAGGAGTCACTACAGTCCCTGGTTTGAATCCAGGCTATATTACATCCAGCCGTGATTGGGAGTCCCATAGGGCGGTGCACATTTGGCCCAGCGTCGTCCAGGTTTGGCCGGGGTAGACCGTCATTGTAAATAAGAATTTGTTCTTAACTGATTTGCCTAGTTAAATAAAAGTACCATTTAAAGAGAATCGACAGTCCATCATTATTTTAAGACATGAAGACATTTAAGACATTTCAAGAACTTTGATGGTTTCTTCAAGTGCAGTTGCAAAAACCATCAAGCGCTATGATGAAACTGGTGTTCATGAGGACCACCACAGGAAAGGAAGAGGATAAGTTCATTAGAGTTAACTGCACCTCAGATTGCAGCCCAAATAAATGCTTCACAGAATTCAAGTAACAGACACATCTCATCTTAACATCAACTGTTCAGAGGAGACTGCGTGAATCAGGCCTTCATGGTTGAATTGCTACAAAGAAACTACTACTAAAGGACACCAATAAGAATAAGAGACTTGATTGTGCAAAGAAACATGACCAATGGACTAATGAGTCCAAATTTCTGATTTTTTTTTCTCCTTTTTTTATTTTTTATTTGTGAGACACAGAGTAGGTGAACGGATGATCTCCGCATGTGTGGTTCCCACCGTGAAGCATGGAGGAGGAGGTGTGATTGTGTGGGGGTGCTTTGCTGGTGATACTGTCTGTGATTTATTTAGAATTCAAAGCACACTTAACCAGCATGGCTACCACAGCATTCTGCAGCGATACGCCATCCTATCTGATTTGCACTTGGTAGGACTATCATTTATTTTTCAACAGGACAATGACCCAAAACACACCTCCAGGCTGTGCATGGGCTATTTGACCAAGAAGGAGAGTGATGGAGTGCTGCATCAGATGACCTTGCCTCTACAATTACCCGACCTCAACCGAATTGAGATGGTTTGGGATGAGTGAAGTGAAGTGAAGGAAAAGCAGGTGTTCAGCATATGTGGGAACTCCTTCATGACTGTTGGAAAAGCCTTCCCCATGAAGCTGGTTGAGAGAATGCCAAGAGTGTGCAAAGCTCTCATCAACGCAAAGAGTGGCTACTTTGAAGAATCTGAAATATAAAATAGAATTTGATTTGTTTAACACTTTTTTTGGATACTACATGATTCCACATGTGTTATTTTATAGTGTTGATGTCTTCACTATTATTCTACAATGTGGAAAATAGCATAAAGAAAGAAAAACCCTTGAACGAGTAGCTGTGTCCAAACTTTTGTCTGGTACTGTACATACGTTAGATTGCTGCTCCATCTGATGTGCATGTTTCTTCTATATTCAAAGGAGAGTGAGAGAGATGTATGTGATGCGAAAATATATTTTTTAAGTCGCTTTGATCCGGATCATTAACTGTTTTGGAATCAAAAGTTGAAATAAGGCCTAAGTTGGTGGTTGGACCAGGATTCCATCTGGATCTATTTCTATGTGACGGAAGTTGAAGATTATAGTGTTCACGTGCCCATTCGATTTTAGTTCCAAGAACATGGGACATCGTAGCCAAACCAGACTCAACCAATAAGAGTTGGCGGAATTGGCCATCCTTTCATTGACCACATGGTCCCTTTTCGATTGGAAGCATTTTATTATCATGGAAATCAACTCTGTCTGTGTAATTTCACAAAACTAAACACACACACAGACACACACACGCACACGCAAACGCACACGCACACGCACACGCACACGCACACACACACACACACACACACACACACACACACACACACACACACACACACACACACACACACACATTCCCTCCAAACGCAAAGGGAAGTTCTCACAACATCACAGCACAATTACATATTATATATATTATGGAGCAATAATTTACACTCTAAAGGCCTTCTAAGGAAGAGAGAATCAGTTCATACGGACAACATTTTAAAGTCAGAGACTGAAATGTAATTTATGGATCTCAGTGTTCTTTGTTGAAGAGACCATTATCCATTGAAGACGTCCATTACTTGTCAACACAGAGCTCTAGGTTCCATGCCAAAGAAACGTGTATACAGTTAGATCCCTTAACAATTAGAAAAGATAAACAGTAATGTCCTTTTCTGACCCTGTATATCTGCTTTGGGTTTCACAGCAGGCATTGTGGCCTACATATTTATAAAAGGCCTATGGCACTGTTGGTTAAACGTCTGACGAAAACCTTTAATTCGTGATCACATGAAAAGTTTTCCAATATGGTCTTTGTTAGTAGATTATCTCCAGAGAGTTGAGATGATAAAACGATATCCCATCAGCCACCATACCGGGCGTACTCCAAGCATGTCACATACAGGGACAGGTTCAAAGCAAACAGAAGTGACAGAAGTGCTTTCTTGCTTCCCAAGCTTCCAACATCAAATGATAACACAATACATTCCAGAATTTAATGAAGACGTTTGAATGCAGGGAGGAAGCACAACACTAAAGCCTGGTCGGTCCACCATGGACGGAGGGATTTCGGAAACTGTGATATCTTGGCCAATGCTTTGAGAAAGAGCAGTATTTGGGTTACAATAGGAGGGATATCTTGGGAGAAAGGCCTCTCTCATCACAACATCAATGAAGAAAGAGAACCCAGACTCCAGCCTTTAAACAAAACACTTGTGAACGTTTTCTAAAATCACAATAAATTAATTTCCTTTCTGGGAGAAAAAGGCATTCCACATGATAGGCCTCAGTTGCTTCCTGTCATCTGGGCACCATGAGGCCTCTGGTCTGTGGTCTATTTATAGAAAAGTATTCTTCCTTCTTCTTCCTTTTTTATTACTCCAAAGGCCATTTGATAACAATCCAACAATGTTCAGGTGATTTTGATTAAATAAATTACAGGAAGTCTCCGAAAGGAGTGCAGGTTGAGAAGAAAGAGAAAGGGGGAGAGGGAGGGATAGAGACAGAGAGACAGAGGCAGAAAGAGAGAGGCACTCTTTTTTTTAAAGAAAATAGGGGGGAATAGGGGGGTATTCCCAATTAAATATTCAGTTTGGTTACTTGTATACTCAGTAGCTGATTTCTGACCTACTTAAATGTAATTAGATTTATTCTCATCTTTCACAATTTTAATAAACAAGTATATTTTCCTACTCCATGAAACGTCTTTGCAACGAGACCAGAGGTTAAAACTGAAGATACAGATCACATCAGCTCTGTTGTTGCTCGTTCAATAATAACACATACTTCAAAGGGACAACATTGGAGTGCTGTGGGTTCTTACATCATACTGTCTCTGGCCTGGTTTATTTATGTTGTGAAATCCCTCCATATGCTTACTGCATATCAGAGGAGGTCAGAGGAAAATAAGGACATATGTAGGTACAGCTGCTTGGATGAGAACTTGGGTTCATGTGGGCTACAGTATTCAGCGCTTTAGTTACTCAAGTCAGTAAATATGGAATGTGGGGGACACACACACGCTCATGCATGCAGGCACTAACATACACACACACAAACACATGCCACACTTGGGGAAAGACGTTTGAGGTAAGGTACTGCATGCAGGCAGAGTTCTCTTTTCAGGTCAAAGTCTTTTAACATTTTAGCCTAACCTAGCTAATTGTGCAACACAAACAACGTACATTAAAACCACAATAGAATGTATTGCACAAACATATAATTCATACTCTTTTAATGGGTTGTAAACAGTTCGGAATGGACACCAAATGGGACAGGAATCAAAGTGAATATTTTGTAATAAAAAGTGTCTGCCTCAAAGAAAGGCCAAGTCCGTCAGTCGGTCATTGTGTGTGTGTGTGTGTGTGTGTGTGTGTGTGTGTGTGTGTGTGTGTGTGTGTGTGTGTGTGTGTGTGTCCCTCTGCTTGTCTCTGGCGAACAATGTGGAAATAACCCTGGGAAAGTGCTGATCGCACATGTTGAGGAACACGTCGTTTCAAAGCCAACAACCTCAACTCTCTTTATATAAACAGACTTCTGAACCTGAATCTGTATTATGTCAAACAAAAAAATGTCAACTGTGAAAACGGGGAAGAAACACATCTGGTGACCGATTAAAGTGAGAAAGATAAGGCTTCATTAAGAGTGGACGGATTCCAGAAGAGTAACCCTTCGTTGCCTAAACGAAACGAGGGGGTTAGGTCCTGTAAAAGAATATAGAAAGAAATCCAGACTTGAATGTATGACTAATATGTATATACATTTCCAATTCCATTTGTCGTTCATTAACAATTTTATTCAATTAACCATCAACGGGTGAAAAAAAAACTGAGAGGATATCAATGTCATAGATTAGTATTGGTCATTTACCAATTCATTCAAGCGCTAAACTCATTTAGGTCCAGCAGAGATGAGCAAGGTTTGAATGATGGTAAAACCTCATCTGTGACAAGGTCAGCACTGACCCCACAATGTAACTTGTGTTCAGTTTTTTTTTTTTCTTTGATTTTGGTCAGCTGCTCCATTCTGGCTACAAGCCCCATAGCCACAACCCTGCCCTAGTGAGCTGCACATCAGACAACGTCATCTATGATGAAACTGAAAGCAGGGCGGCTCAACATTTGTTCCTCGTCGGACCTTTTGTAACTTCTGAAGTGTTTCCATAAACAAACGGTAAATCAAAGGAAAAGACAGACACATTCTACACCTGAGGACTAGTTCAACGACCAGGACACTTGAAATTTGGCATCTCTGACGCATGCCTTTTAAAACAATATCATTACAAATACCAAGTCAAATTGTTTATCTCCTAACGATAACATTTATTGATAAATATTTTGTTTCTCATAGCACTTTCCCACAAACCAGAATTCAAAACTGTACACGGAGTGTACAAAACATTATGAGCGCCTGCTCTCTCCGTGACATGGACTGACCAGGTGAAAGCTATGATACCTTATTGATGTCACTTTTTAAGTCCACTTCAATCAGTGTAGATGAAGGGGAGGAGACAGGTTAAAGAAGGATTGTTAAGCCATTAGACATTTGGGACATAGATTGTGTATATGTAAATGGGAAAGATAAAAGATTTATGTCTTTGAACTGGGTATGTTAGTAGGTGCCAGGTGCACCGGTTTGTGTGAAGAACTGCAACACTGCTGGGGTTTTCACACTCAACAGTTGATACACAGTTTTGTGTATCAAGAGTGGTTCACCACCAAAAGAACATCCAGCCAACTTGACCCAACTGTGGGAAGCATTGGACTCAACATGGACCAGCTTCAATGTGGAACGCTTTCGACATCTTGGAGAGTCCATGTCTCAACGAATTGAGGCTGTTCTGTTCAACTCAATATTAGGAAGGCTTTCTTAATGTTTTGTACACTCAGTGTATGTCATTACATTATTGGGTTTTGCCAGATTTTACCTAGCTAGCACATAACGTTCTGAGAACAACATGTTTCATTGAGCTTGGTGAGTGAGTGGTTGTCCCATGGTTATTTTTCATACAGTCTTGGTGCAGGATAGTTGCTTGGCTTTGGAACATTCTCATTACAAAAAAGGAACTTTACCAAAAAATATAATTTTAACAGAACATTTCCTTAAAATTCTAACATGGTTACATTTGATTTAAATGTTGGTCATTTTCTAGGAACATTCTCCAACTGGATTAACATTGTACATTTTCTAGAATAGATTAGAGAACATTAAGAAACAATGTTCTTCTGTGGGAATTTCAGTTCTTCCACAGAACATTCCACACAAGTTCTACTTGACATCATATTTTTACTACGTTCTGGGACTGTTCTCGAAAATGGTCTAACATAAGTGATGTTCTCAGAACGTTCAGAGAATGTATTGTTTTCTGTGATGTCAATTATTGGCAATATTCTGGAAATGTAAAAAAGAAAATGGAATTGTGCACAATAAGCTCTATCCTCAGAAGAGTAAGAAAACGTTCCATAAAAACCACAAGAAAACGTCAGTAAATTTCCAAGAACATTCTAATAATGTTATTTAAAAACATATACATACTATTCTCAGCGTCAACAAAACTAATTATATCCTCTATCTTGCTAGGTCTGTTCAGGTGTGCCTACTAATTAGCCACACCTGACCTTAAAGAGTGCTTGTTTCCTTGGAAATGGGGTCTCCTTGAATAGAATAAAACAGCGTTGTATGCATAAAGAAAACATGGTATGTTTGCTCCATCCTGGTGGCGAAGTGGACTAATTCAATGGATAGAGAACAGAAAATCATGGATTTGAATCTCACTGATGCTGTGTCACAATAAAAAAAGAAATGTGTTTGCATGATTAATGCCTAGGGAAATGAATTACCATGTATCCCATCTGTGCTTGGAGTTCCAAAAAGTGAACCCCAAATAAACTAGCATTGTTATTAAAAGTCTTAATGAAACATTCAGTGAAAGATTTAAGGAAGTTGTTAAACCTCAAAATGACCTATATTTTCATTTATAATAGAGTTAATAAAACCTCCCAGGAAATGTCAAGGAACCAGAGTAAAAAGTTCTCAGAACCACCCTGCAACCTAAAAATAAATATTCCCTGAATAGGCAATTTAAAAAAAAAAATGTTTAGTTTAACTGGTCAGGAAAATTCTGTCTTCGTTCCCACAACCAATGTGAAACCAAAAAAAAAAAAAACGTTCCCACAACTTCCAAGGAATTGAATGTGCTAGCTGGGCAGTAATTTCAGTCACAAGCAAATTCTCTCTCTCAGTCCATGGGGACAGTCAATTGTTATATCTGGGGGCATCAGTAGTTACTCTGCATCGGTTACAGTGGCAGAACTAACAACCTAAGCCCAAACATTGCGTTTGCATGGGGCTAGTAATGCATACATCAAACAGAGACAGTTAGTCAATATTGGAGTATGGAGAATCAACATGCTTTTTAAAGGAGCAGCTTATACTTTAATATGACTGACAGTGGTGCTCTGGTGCCTGACACATTTCCCGGGGCAGAGATTGCCATTTCTTATTTGTCACATTAGAGGAGAAAGAGGCATACAAATAAAATAAATGACTGTAAACTAGGCACCTTTGCATACAAAACAAGTTCTGCAATTTTCAAGGGAATCTGGTGAGGAGGAAATCAAAGAAATATTCAGAATAAATAGACACCCCTTCCTTGACTGATAAGGAAACACTGAGGATGCATTTATCAATAATTAGCATTTTGAAATACAACCGTGTAGTTATCGTATGTGCCCAGATGACTGCTTAGGAAAGTACAGTAATATAAACGCTATGGCACAATCTTCTCTCTTCCTAACTTCCTAACTTAAAAAAAAAAGGTCAGGTTGATAATGTATTTTGTGTGCTGGAGTGAATTCAACACAATGAGAGCTCTTTGATGAAAGAGTAGCTAAAATCACAGAAACCTACACCTCAACATATTAGATGAATACGACTCTCTGTTCTAGTTCATAGCTAACCAGTAAGCATGTAACACACATTTCTTCCCCCTTAGAATTGTCATTTCGGTCCTGTTATACCCATTGTTTTGTGTTGTAGTTGTATTCACCTGGTGTACCTCTCATTTGCAGGCAACAGCCTGCCACCAAGGAAATATCCTCCGTGATGTCATGCCACATTCTATTTTACAGCTGGAGTAGATTATAGCTGTACAACATGACGGATATGGTCATAATATTCATGTAAGACTGACAGCTAGATGACATGAATCATAGCCGACTTTATTTTAAAGCCGGCGTTTCATTGGCTCGCCTCTAAAAGCTATACATAAATGTCATTCGACGGTGGCCAAAAAACTATTATGAAGCAGACTTGATTGGTCTATTTTGACTGTTATCCAGCGTAGTTATTTACTAATGTGTCTCGTCACTGTCAGCAGCGCTATGGACATCCACGCTAGCCCACGTTTGTGCTTGCTTGCACAAAAGCGAAACTGGAAGAAAAACCTATGTGCCCACTTGATTTGCAGACGTGTCAGCCGTAAATGGAAATATATCAAGTGTTACAATCAAACACGTTTCATTATGCCTGCCAGGATGAACTCACCTTGACAGTGAAAGCGTTATAAAAAACATGACTGGGTTCTTACTAGATGGCATTCCCGCCTAAGGGTTGTCATGCCGTAGTTCGTGAAACGGTTGCAAGGTGAGAGAACCCCTATGATCAGCTACATTTACATTCTAGGCAACAAGTAACCAGTATTGACTCATACCAGTGCCTTGCCAGTGTCATGTGTAGCGGTGATTCATTCACGGCTAGCTGCTGTAGGGCTGACATGGTCTAACCTGTGCAGAGGTCACGACAAACCATCAGGGTGGAAGCTTAGAATAAACATGCACGAGCACAAAAGAGCAAATCCGACTCAGAAAAGTGTGTGTAGATCAAGGCTATTTGGCTACAGTACACCAAGGCTATTTACAGGCAGAATACATGACTATAATATGACATCACTTGTATTATGCATGTTCATATTTTAACCCAAAAGCTAAATGTATTGATTATGTTTATTTCACCTGAGTGTTTACCAGATGAAGTGATGAATGATGTGATGACATGGATGGCAATTACAAACAGATGAGCCGGGGTTTAGCTTGTCAGTACTTAGCTTGACTTGACACGTTACCATTTCAAAACATCTTGCAAACAAGTAACAGATCAAGCAAGTAACTAGTTTCTGCCCGAGGATACTCAATGTCTATTTTATATGAACATCCCAAAATCAATATTTTATTAAAACCCACTTGAACTTTGAACCAGGCTCTACATTTATCAGACATCCAATATCCATTTATAACAAACAACGTAAACGGACAGAAAAGTATTTTGTACACTTCTTTAGAAATGTGAGGTTATGTTGAATTTGATGGTGAGATATCATATCAGCTTTCTACTGTTCGTAAACAGAGAAAAGCACCAAAAGGAGGAAGATCATCAACTCATTTCCCACCCTAATATGAACCCTGTCCCTGTGTGATTGTCCTAATATGGACACCATACCAGCAGAGCGAAGTCACTGAGACGATGTTACTGCCCAGGTAGAATTACTTACTCTCCCCTGACCACAGTTCCTTAGCCTCTTTAAAAATTGGAATTTTCCCTCCTTTTAGTCTTGTGAATAAATTAGTATGCGTGCCTCTCCCCTGTCTCCCTAGCCGACCAGAGTGGGCCCTGGGGACTCCATGGTCCAGATCCAGGAAGTATCAAACCGTTGAAGCCACCAATCATGGGATGAGGTGTGAGAGGATGCCAGGGCCTGTCCTTCTGCTGTGTCTAGATGTCCAGTTTTTAAATGCCTGGAAAAGCCTTTTTGAAGAGATAAAAAGCACATAAAAGAATGCTTCTCTCCTGACCATCTGTCTGTGTTTGATGTTGTTGAGATCAGTTTAAGAAGTGGTTATTATGGCATAATCACAGAACAACGTAACTCCTGTAATGTCATATTTAACATTTACATACTACCATATGTTTTTAAGACTATTTTTCAAAGCTGACAGATATAGAGCAAGATGGAATTGTATAGTTTCATTCTTCTATGAGTAACTGTTCTGGCATAGAGTTGCATGAGCATGTTCTCATCTAATATAAGACAAGAAAATAGGCATAGTTTGTAGTGAAACACACACACTCGCACGTTCACACACACACACACACACACACACACACACACACACACACACACACACACACACACACACACACACACACACGCACACACACACACACACACACACACACACACACACACACACACACACACACACACAGTGTTGGTGTAATCAGTCCTAAAGCACATGACTTGAATGCGTACATCACAAAATGATATTAAGTAACATCAATTATGACAGCGTGTTGGTATGTAATCTGCTAATATAAATGAGTCCCTCCCCTATTATTTGCATTTTTGTGGTAGTTATTTCATAGCTGTAAGCAGGGCAGAGGCTCTTGTCTACATATCTCACATTTCTCACTGCTGTCCTGTAGCGTAGTAACTGCACTTGCCTTATTTGAAAGGCTGCTGCTGCTCCCTACAGTTTAAAAATGTCTCTCCTTTACACTCTCTCTCCTCCCATTTCCCTCTCTCCCAATCGCCTACATGCTGCTTACAGATGTAGGATCTTAATTTGAGCCAGTTTGCTACACCATGAAAATAATCCTGCAGCAACAGGAAATGTGAACTATTATGTGGATTTATAATAAATGAAAATTATTGGAGGGGTTGATACCTTTTTCGTGAGGGAAAATCAAGTCTGAAATTTCAAGTGGAAATTGCAAACTTCAGAAGCCTTTCTAAGCCAAAAAACACTACAGGTTTTACATTTATCCTTCAACAGGGCAAGATCCAACATCGGTCCTTTCTCTCTCTCTCTCCCCCTCCCTCCCTTCCTCCCTCCGTGGATTCAGCCAAAGAAAGCCAGTCACTCTGCTCCAATCAGTGACAGCTTGAACACATCCAAAGGATTTGGCTTGTAAATCCCACTTGAAGAAGTGGATATTTCCCAATGTTCATATACTTCCTGCCTGCATGGGAAATACAGCGTAGTGTTGGACAGTGTTTCAAAACCGTAATTGTACTTTAGACCATCAAAATGTAAATACCTCTGGGAAAGAGCATTAATTATCATGAATTGGAGCTACTAAATGTTCCTCCTGAAAAATGTTCTGACCATAATCTTAATAACTTTTGGAGCTAATGATCTTTATGGAATAATGGATCTGTTTCATTCTCGTTCACCGGTGTGTTTCTTTGTAGTTTAACATCCCGTGGAACTTGGCCTACGCAGTACTTTACTTACTTTTCTGAACTACTTACCTGGATCCCGTTTCTGATCAGTCGCCAGAACCAGTGCTGAACGAGTACTGTGCGACAAAGCTTGAGATCAAAACCTTAGAAAACCGTTTAGAGGACTCCAAAGTCACCTCACTTTGGACAACCAACTCAACAGTACGTGAACAGTGTCTCTGTAAATGTGAACGGATACTTCTACCCAGAAGCCAATGCAGTACACGTAGCTGTAGATTTTTACCTCGTATTAAAAAACTAGACCTTAGATGTTTGATTTCTAGATGTCACAATCTATATTGTTACTGTATTTCCCTCTGTCATACCACAACAGGATACATCGTTCCAGGCACTCTCCGTGTCACAGTGCATTTGCAGCACGTTCTATATTTCCGTGTATAAAATGTACAGCGAGCTGGTTTTGTTGGGGAATCATGTCTTTCCTGAGGGTGTCCTTGGAAGCAATGCTAATAGGTTTGCGGAAGTCCTGTGTTGCTGGAGTCACTGGAGAGTTAGCTTTGTTTGAACTGGCAAATATACATTTTTGTGGAGACGCTCACAGGAGAGGGTGCAGAGGTGCCTTTTCATGGCTCTGTGTGCAGTCTCCCAGGATATATTTACTTCAGAGGATAAATGGGGTTAATACATGGAGAAACATTTCACAAGGACCACCACTACTGGTATTACTGCAAGATAGTCAATAATGTTAATATTATAAACGTTTGATACTCAACAAACTAAGGAGCTCATGCAGTATACATGGATAACATTTTTTTTTATGAAAAATGTTTTATAGATAAAGATTACGTTTGTGTATACGGTATGAGTTCAGTTATACTATTTGTTCAAATGTCAACCGAGATCAGTTAGGCACAGACTGGGCTGTGTACAGTTGATTTGAAGGTGCTCTGTGAGAACCGTAGCACTCTGCTTCTTTGGCCTGCTCCAAATCAATCTGTGGTGTGTGTGTGTGTGTGTGTGTGTGTGTGTGTGTGTGTGTGTGTGTGTGTGTGTGTGTGTGTGTGTGTGTGTGTGTGTGTGTGTGTGTGCATCCTAGTCCTATATGATGTCAGACTGACATATAGAATGGAAAAGAAACTTGGCAAAGCAGAGTATAGCCTAGACATGAGGATGCGCAAACATTTGCTAATTAGTTGGGCGGTTTATGATTTAAAGTTGACGTTGATATGGATGTTAATGACTGTGGACTACTGTTTGATACCATTGCATTAGTATTATTGTGTCAATTGCATATCATTTAAATTCATACATGTTGTCAGATTAATTTAATGATCATTGTAAATGTCAAATGTGAAAGCTGCAGTATTCTTCAAAATGAGCCACTGCATGTAAGAATGATTTTACCCACTGAAATAAGTGCAAACAAAATCTACTTTTGCAAGACTAGAAAGAAAGTGAGACGATGGCACTTGATTTATCGCTTAGTGCCTGAAGTGAAACGGTTTGAAATCCATAATGGCATATACTGTAGCAGCCTTTGTCTTTCTGTGGCGTAATCTGATTGGGCGTGAGACAGAAGTGAAGTGAAGACCCCCTAACAAATCAGCATCCATCAGATATGCAGACTCCCTTAGAACTTCTTGGCATTGTATGAATGCAATGCACTTGTATTCCCCGCATTGCTTTTACGTGCTAATCGTCATTACTCAGTGAGACTATTGTGTCTGAGTCACTTGGAAAAGCACTTTATAGGAAACGAATGCAAATGGCTCAGATTGCCAACACCATTTCACACAAATGGAGAATTGCCTCGTTCCTATTGATGGAAGTCCAAACGTGCAATGTGCTTTTATAGACACAAAATGCATCTTTAATTGTTACAAAAAAAAATTCACTAAAAGAAACACTATATGAGTGATTGATCATTTTGAATGATGGCGATATTCAACATCTTGTGTTTAGAAGCGGAAAAGTGGGGGGGGGACTAATCAGGAACAGTAGTTATTTTGGCACAACTAAGCGCCCATATACACTGACAATACCAAACATTAGGAACACCTTTCTAATATTGAGCTGCACACCGCCTTTTGCCCTCAGAACAGCCTCAATTCGTCAGGATATGGTCTCTACAAGGTGTTGAAAACTTTTCATATGGATGCAGGCCCATGTTGACCCCAATGCCTCCCACAGGTTGGCTGGATGTCCTTTGGGTGGTGGACCATTCCTGATAAACATGGAACACTGTTGAGCATGAAAAACGCAGCAGCGTTGCAGTTCTTGACACAAACCGGTGCACCTGGCACGTACTACCATACCCCATTTAAAAGGTCCTTAAAGTTTTATCTTAGCCATTCACCCTATGAATATCACACACATGACACAACAGTGGTAGGCCTGATCACAGACAAAGATGAGGCAGCCTATAGGGAGGAGGTCAAAAACCTGGCAGTGTGATGCCAGGATAACAACCTCTCCCTCAATGTGATCAAGACAAATTAGATGATTGTGATGACTATGACTACAGGAAAAGGAGGACTGAGCACGCCCCCATTCTCATCGATGGGGCTATAGTGGAGCAGGTTGAGAGCTTCAAGATCCTTGGTGTCCACATCACCAATGAACCATCATGGTCCAAACACACCATCGTGAAGTAGGCATGACAACACCTATTCCCCCTCAGGAGACTGAAAAGATTTGGCATGGGTCCTCAGATCCTCAAAAAGTTCTACAGCTGCACCAATGAGAGCATCTTGACTGGTTGAATCACAGCCTGGTATGGCAACTGCTCGGCCTCAGACTGCAAGGCACTACAGAGGGTGGTGCGTATGGCCCAGTACATCACTGGTGCCAAGCTTTCTGCCATCCAGGACCTCTCCACCAGGCAGTGTCAGAGGAAGGCCCTGAAAATTGCCTAAGACTCCAGCCACCCTAGTCATAGAAACGGTATCGGAGCGCCAAGTCTAGGTCCAAAAGCCTTATTAACAGCTTCTACCCCCAAGCCATTACTCTTGAAAAGCTAATCAAATGCTTACCCGGACTATTTGCATTGTCCCCAAAACCCCCCACCCACGCCCATTTTTACACTGCTGCTACTCTCTGTTTGTTATCTATGCATACAGTGGGGCAAAAAAGTATTTAGTCAGCCACCAATTGTGCAAGTTCTCCCACTTAAAAAGAAGAGAGAGACCTGTCATTTTCATCATAGGTATTCTTCAACTATGACAGACAAAATGAGGGAAAAAATCCAGAAAATCACATTGTAGGATTTTTTATTAATTTATTTGCAAATTATTGTGGAAAATAAGTATTTGGTCAATAACAAAAGTTTATCTCTATACTTTGTTACAAACCCTTTGTTGGCAATGACAGAGGTCAAACGTTTTCTGTAAGTCTTCACAAGGTTTTCACACACTGTTGCTGGTATTTTGGCCCATTCCTCCATGCAGATCTCCTCTAGAGCAGTGATGTTTTGGGGCTGTTGCTGGGCAACACAGACTTTCAACTCCCTCCAAAGATTTTCTATGGGGTTGAGATCTGGAGACTGGCTAGGCCACTCCAGGACCTTGAAATGCTTCTTACGAAGCCACTCCTTTTTTTGCCCGGGCGGTGTGTTTGGGATCATTGTCATGCTGAAAGACCCAGCCACGTTTCATCTTCAATGCCCTTGCTGATGGAAGGAGGTTTTCACTCAAAATCTCACGATACATGGCCCCATTCATTCTTTCCTTTACACGGATCAGTTGTTCTGGTCCCATTGCAGAAAAACAGCCCCAAAACATGATGTTTCTACCCCCATGCTTCACAGTAGGTATGGTGTTCTTTGGATGCAACTCAGCATTCTTTGTCCTCCAAACATGACAAGTTGAGTTTTTACCAAAAAGTTATATTTTGGTTTCATCTGACCATATGGCATTCTCCAAATCTTCTTCTGGATCATCCAAATGCTCTTTAGCAAACTTCAGACGGGCATGGACATGTACTGGCTTAAGCAGGGGGACACGTCTGGCACTGCAGGATTTGAGTCCCTGGCGGCGTAGTGTGTTACTGATGGTAGGCTTTGTTACTTTGGTCCCAGCTCTCTGCAGGTCATTCACTAGGTCCCCCGTGTGGTTCTGGGATTTTTGCTCACCGTTCTTGTGATCATTTAGACCACACGGGATGATCTTGCGTGGAGCCCCAGATCGAGGGAGATTATCAGTGGTCTTGTATGTCTTCCATTTCCTAATGATTGCTCCCACAGTTGATTTCTTCAAACCAAGCTGCTTACCTATTGCAGATTCAGTCTTTCCAGCCTGGTGCAGGTCTACAATTTTGTTTCTGGTGTCCTTTGACAGCTCTTTGGTCTTGGCCATAGTGGAGTTTGGAGTGTGACTGTTTGAGGTTGTGGACAGGTGTCTTTTATACTGATAACAAGTTCAAACAGGTGCCATTAATACAGGTAACGAGTGGAGGACAGAGGAGCCTCTTAAAGAAGAAGGTCTGTGAGAACCAGAAATCTTGCTTGGTTGTAGGTGACCAAATACTTATTTTCCACCATAATTTGCAAATAAATTCATAAAAAATCCTACAATGTGATTTTCTGGATTTTTTTTCTCATTTTGTCTGTCATAGTTGAAGTGTACCTATGATGGAAATTACAGGCCTCTCTCATCTTTTTAAGTGGGAGAACTTGCACAATTGGTGGCTGACTAAATACTTTTTTGCCCCACTGTAGTTAATTTACCTCTACCTACATGTACAGTGGCTCTTCCTGTAAAAGTTGTGTCACACTGCAGCACACCTTGCGGGCTGCTGCAGAATTATATGTCACATTATTTAAATGTCAGCCATTGTTGCCATTAATGCTAGTTAGTGCTAGTTTGATAACCAGAGGGCATCTTTGAGAAGCATTTGACTCTTTGTATTATTGGCGTTACTAAAGAATAAAAATGTAGCTTAATTAATTTGATTAATATTATGGTGTTTCTATTCCAAAAAAAAAAAAAAAAAAAAAAACATTGCAAAACACATTGATAGGCTATATAGTTTTTTTTTAAATGCACTGAAACCAAAATACCTTTAGTTTTGGTGATCCTCTCAGCTTCGGCTCATAATGGTTGGATGGATGGTTTATTTTGTATTTCAATATATTGAAGTCATTTACCATTCTCATTCTCGGACCGGAAACGTTGTTTGCAGAGAATTTTATTTAAATGTTCATTATATTTTTGGATCATAGAAACAATGAGAAAACATGGAAAAATCTATAAATAATGAAATGTTAATTATATAAAGCAGCCCGTGTCGGCCCGAGCCGATCATCATCAAGAGCTATGCTGGACCCTACGTCAGAGATGTGTTTTGGGACCACATTGTGTCTATTGTCCTGTTTATAGCTCTTCAAAAGGCCTCCAGGGCCGACAGAGATGTTCCTTACTCCCCCCCATTGTTTAAAAAGTAACTATTATAAGCCCTAACCTGGAAGATGCTGGGCCAATTGTGCTCCACCTTATGGGACTCCCAATCATGGCCGGATGTGATACAGCCTGGATTCATACAAGGGACTGTAGTGATGCCTCTTGCACTGAGATGCAGTGTCTTAAGACCACTGAGCCACTCGTGAGCCATGACCAATATGACCAAAATATATTGTCCTGCTAATAGCCCATCCTATGAAATGTTGTTTGCAGAATTCACGGCCTGCTACGCTTGTGAAAAACAGGGTTAATAATAATAATACTTTTCCCCCTTGTTAAATTAAAGGTTCCGATTTTTTTATCAATTAGTATATTTTGAGTTTAACCACAAAACTTGTGGTATTATTTGTTCTGTCTTTTCTGGTGGATTAATCTGAAATTGCAACCAACTTTCTTTGGCTTGCTTAAAAAAATAACGTCATTTTGGAGATTTAGTTTTCAAATAACCGAAAGTGAGTGAGGAAAAAAGTCAATATTTTTCATGTGGTGAGACATTCTTACTAATTTGTAAATAAAGCCTGTTTGTTATTGATAATTATTTATTTCTGTTTTTAGAGGGAGAGTAACCAAAAGCCCACTTTCGCCTCATGAGTCTCCCGGTGGCGAACCAGCATCTGTAGCAACACAGTTTGCATCTTAGACAAATGAGCAACTCGGGAGGCCCCATCATCAATTGCCTTGCACAAAGTATCCATTGTCCTGCTAATAGCCCATAATGGCGCTGTACAACGTGAATGGTTTGGAGTAGGCTACAGTACTACAGTAAGAGCAAAATAGTCCTAACATTTCCACACCCTAATTGTAGTCTAACCAATACCCAAACGGAGACTCACAGTGAAAATAAAACTCTCATTGATTTATCAAGACCAGTCCCCATGCTTGTCGAAGAGCAGCGCTGCCTTGACCTCTGAATGCTGTCTTTTCCCCCTACCACTTGCCTCTTCCATTAATTTTGAAAGAGTATTTTCCAGTAAGCATAATCAGTGCTTTAACTCCTCCTTGCGCTGGTCTGGAGCAGTGACGCAGTGACGCAGTGACGCAGGGCACTGTACTAAACCACAAATTACCTCTAAATCCCGCAGCATAATTTCAATTATTTTTGTTGAGCAACCACTGTACATATTACCTCAATTACCTGGACTAACCTGTGCCTTCACACATTGACTCTGTACCAGTACCCCCTGTATATAGTCAGCCATTGTTGCCATTAATGCTAGTTAGTGCTAGTTTGATAACCAGACGGCATCTTTGAGAAGCATTTGACTCTTTGTATTATTGGCGTTACTAAAGAATAAAAATGTAGCTTAATTAATTTGATTAATATTATGGTGTTTCTATTCCAAAAAAAAACAAAAACAAAAACATTGCAAAACACATTGATAGGCTATATAGTTTTTTTTTAAATGCACTGAAACCAAAATACCTTTAGTTTTGGTGATCCTCTCAGCTTCGGCTCATAATGGTTGGATGGATGGTTTAGAAGATGCTGGGCCAATTGTGCTCCACCTTATGGAACTCCCAATCATGGCCGGATGTGATACAGCCTGGATTCATACAAGGGACTGTAGTGATGCCTCTTGCACTGAGATGCAGTGTCTTAAGACCACTGAGCCACTCGTGAGCCATGACCAATATGACCAAAATATATTGTCCTGCTAATAGCCCATCCTATGAAATGTTGTTTGCAGAATTCACGGCCTGCTACGCTTGTGAAAAACAGGGTTAATAATAATAATACTTTTCCCCCTTGTTAAATTAAAGGTTCCGATTTTTTTATCAATTAGTATATTTTGAGTTTAACCACAAAACTTGTGGTATTATTTGTTCTGTCTTTTCTGGTGGATTAATCTGAAATTGCAACCAACTTTCTTTGGCTTGCTTAAAAAAATAACGTCATTTTGGAGATTTAGTTTTCAAATAACCGAAAGTGAGTGAGGAAAAAAGTCTATATTTTTCATGTGGTGAGACATTCTTACTAATTTGTAAATAAAGCCTGTTTGTTATTGATAATTATTTATTTCTGTTTTTAGAGGGAGAGTAACCAAAAGCCCACTTTCGCCTCATGAGTCTCCCGGTGGCGAACCAGCATCTGTAGCAACACAGTTTGCATCTTAGACAAATGAGCAACTCGGGAGGCCCAATGCTTTAACTCCTCCTTGCGCTGGTCTGGAGCAGTGACGCAGTGACGCAGTGACGCAGGGCACTGTACTAAACCACAAATTACCTCTAAATCCCGCAGCATAATTTCAATTATTTTTGTTGAGCAACCACTGTACATATTACCTCAATTACCTGGACTAACCTGTGCCTTCACACATTGACTCTGTACCAGTACCCCCTGTATATAGTCAGCCATTGTTGCCATTAATGCTAGTTAGTGCTAGTTTGATAACCAGAGGGCATCTTTGAGAAGCATTTGACTCTTTGTATTATTGGCGTTACTAAAGAATAAAAATGTAGCTTAATTAATTTGATTAATATTATGGTGTTTCTATTCCAAAAAAAAAAAAAAAAAAAAAACATTGCAAAACACATTGATAGGCTATATAGTTTTTTTTTAAATGCACTGAAACCAAAATACCTTTAGTTTTGGTGATCCTCTCAGCTTCGGCTCATAATGGTTGGATGGATGGTTTATTTTGTATTTCAATATATTGAAGTCATTTACCATTCTCATTCTCGGACCGGAAACGTTGTTTGCAGAGAATTTTATTTAAATGTTCATTATATTTTTGGATCATAGAAACAATGAGAAAACATGGAAAAATCTATAAATAATGAAATGTTAATTATATAAAGCAGCCCGTGTCGGCCCGAGCCGATCATCATCAAGAGCTATGCTGGACCCTACGTCAGAGATGTGTTTTGGGACCACATTGTGTCTATTGTCCTGTTTGTAGCTCTTCAAAAGGCCTCCAGGGCCGACAGAGATGTTCCTTACTCCCCCCCATTGTTTAAAAAGTAACTATTATAAGCCCTAACCTGGAAGATGCTGGGCCAATTGTGCTCCACCTTATGGAACTCCCAATCATGGCCGGATGTGATACAGCCTGGATTCATACAAGGGACTGTAGTGATGCCTCTTGCACTGAGATGCAGTGTCTTAAGACCACTGAGCCACTCGTGAGCCATGACCAATATGACCAAAATATATTGTCCTGCTAATAGCCCATCCTATGAAATGTTGTTTGCAGAATTCACGGCCTGCTACGCTTGTGAAAAACAGGGTTAATAATAATAATACTTTTCCCCCTTGTTAAATTAAAGGTTCCGATTTTTTTATCAATTAGTATATTTTGAGTTTAACCACAAAACTTGTGGTATTATTTGTTCTGTCTTTTCTGGTGGATTAATCTGAAATTGCAACCAACTTTCTTTGGCTTGCTTAAAAAAATAACGTCATTTTGGAGATTTAGTTTTCAAATAACCGAAAGTGAGTGAGGAAAAAAGTCTATATTTTTCATGTGGTGAGACATTCTTACTAATTTGTAAATAAAGCCTGTTTGTTATTGATAATTATTTATTTCTGTTTTTAGAGGGAGAGTAACCAAAAGCCCACTTTCGCCTCATGAGTCTCCCGGTGGCGAACCAGCATCTGTAGCAACACAGTTTGCATCTTAGACAAATGAGCAACTCGGGAGGCCCAATGCTTTAACTCCTCCTTGCGCTGGTCTGGAGCAGTGACGCAGTGACGCAGTGACGCAGGGCACTGTACTAAACCACAAATTACCTCTAAATCCCGCAGCATAATTTCAATTATTTTTGTTGAGCAACCACTGTACATATTACCTCAATTACCTGGACTAACCTGTGCCTTCACACATTGACTCTGTACCAGTACCCCTGTATATAGTCAGCCATTGTTGCCATTAATGCTAGTTAGTGCTAGTTTGATAACCAGAGGGCATCTTTGAGAAGCATTTGACTCTTTGTATTATTGGCGTTACTAAAGAATAAAAATGTAGCTTAATTAATTTGATTAATATTATGGTGTTTCTATTCCAAAAAAAAAAAAAAAAAAAAAACATTGCAAAACACATTGATAGGCTATATAGTTTTTTTTTAAATGCACTGAAACCAAAATACCTTTAGTTTTGGTGATCCTCTCAGCTTCGGCTCATAATGGTTGGATGGATGGTTTATTTTGTATTTCAATATATTGAAGTCATTTACCATTCTCATTCTCGGACCGGAAACGTTGTTTGCAGAGAATTTTATTTAAATGTTCATTATATTTTTGGATCATAGAAACAATGAGAAAACATGGAAAAATCTATAAATAATGAAATGTTAATTATATAAAGCAGCCCGTGTCGGCCCGAGCCGATCATCATCAAGAGCTATGCTGGACCCTACGTCAGAGATGTGTTTTGGGACCACATTGTGTCTATTGTCCTGTTTGTAGCTCTTCAAAAGGCCTCCAGGGCCGACAGAGATGTTCCTTACTCCCCCCCATTGTTTAAAAAGTAACTATTATAAGCCCTAACCTGGAAGATGCTGGGCCAATTGTGCTCCACCTTATGGAACTCCCAATCATGGCCGGATGTGATACAGCCTGGATTCATACAAGGGACTGTAGTGATGCCTCTTGCACTGAGATGCAGTGTCTTAAGACCACTGAGCCACTCGTGAGCCATGACCAATATGACCAAAATATATTGTCCTGCTAATAGCCCATCCTATGAAATGTTGTTTGCAGAATTCACGGCCTGCTACGCTTGTGAAAAACAGGGTTAATAATAATAATACTTTTCCCCCTTGTTAAATTAAAGGTTCCGATTTTTTTATCAATTAGTATATTTTGAGTTTAACCACAAAACTTGTGGTATTATTTGTTCTGTCTTTTCTGGTGGATTAATCTGAAATTGCAACCAACTTTCTTTGGCTTGCTTAAAAAAATAACGTCATTTTGGAGATTTAGTTTTCAAATAACCGAAAGTGAGTGAGGAAAAAAGTCAATATTTTTCATGTGGTGAGACATTCTTACTAATTTGTAAATAAAGCCTGTTTGTTATTGATAATTATTTATTTCTGTTTTTAGAGGGAGAGTAACCAAAAGCCCACTTTCGCCTCATGAGTCTCCCGGTGGCGAACCAGCATCTGTAGCAACACAGTTTGCATCTTAGACAAATGAGCAACTCGGGAGGCCCCATCATCAATTGCCTTGCACAAAGTATCCATTGTCCTGCTAATAGCCCATAATGGCGCTGTACAACGTGAATGGTTTGGAGTAGGCTACAGTACTACAGTAAGAGCAAAATAGTCCTAACATTTCCACACCCTAATTGTAGTCTAACCAATACCCAAACGGAGACTCACAGTGAAAATAAAACTCTCATTGATTTATCAAGACCAGTCCCCATGCTTGTCGAAGAGCAGCGCTGCCTTGACCTCTGAATGCTGTCTTTTCCCCCTACCACTTGCCTCTTCCATTAATTTTGAAAGAGTATTTTCCAGTAAGCATAATCAGTGCTTTAACTCCTCCTTGCGCTGGTCTGGAGCAGTGACGCAGTGACGCAGTGACGCAGGGCACTGTACTAAACCACAAATTACCTCTAAATCCCGCAGCATAATTTCAATTATTTTTGTTGAGCAACCACTGTACATATTACCTCAATTACCTGGACTAACCTGTGCCTTCACACATTGACTCTGTACCAGTACCCCCTGTATATAGTCTCGCTACAGTTATTTTATTGTTGCTCTTCGTTATTTTTTTATTTTCTTCTTTTTCATTTTACATTTGTTTATTTTTGTAAATACTTTCTTAACACTTCTTTTTCGTAAAACTGCATTGTTGGTTAGGGCTTGAAAATAAGCATTTCACTGTAACAAATAACATATGTTTGATTTGATTTGATACACAATCCATGTCTAAACCATCTCAAGGCTTAAAAATCTGTATTTAACCTGTGTCCTCTCCTTCATCTACACTGATTGAAGTGGATTTAACAAGTGACATCAATAAAGGATCATTGCTTACACCTGGATTTACCTGGTCAGTCTATGTCATGGAAAGAGCAGGTGTTCTTAATGTTTTGTGTGGGTGTAAAAAAAAATGGGTGCCTTTTAGTTATGGTGCATCAGATATGCTTTATAGTGATCCACCTATCAGCTGTTGTAATCAGATCATTTTACAGCCATGTAAAATTTAGCATTTTTCACAGGTCAGTTACATGTATAATGATTTTGAGGGTGGTTAATCGCCCAGGTCAACTCTTCAAAGTGAACATCTGCCTTAGAAATCTACAGGCTGTTAGAGTGTGCAGTGATAACATGCACTGACATCCATACAGTTCTGAGAGTATTACTATGGCTTCCGTGAGATCAGGTTTGTAGTGGGTTATATGAAGGTTCTCTTCGTGGGTCTCTCTACAGCTTTATGAAGAAAAATGGTATATAATGTGTTAGTCCTACTGTTCAATTCCTCTATTCTTTCATAAAGCTTTAATGCGTATTCCTTTGGAAAAATGAATAAGCCAGCTCCATGTCACTAAAGCAGTGCTTCGATTTTTGACCTAGCACAACAATACACGCTGTAGCTCATTCAAATAATCAAAGCTTGATGATTAGTTGAATATTTGAATCAGCTGTGTAGTGTTAGGGCAAAAAAACAAAACGTGCCCCACCTTGGGGTCCAGAGGATAGAGTTTGGAAAACACTGCACTAAAGCAATGGGCAGATTTTATTGATGTGGGAAAGAAGAGGCCGAAATGAGTTTGTTTCAGTCTTGCATGTCAGGTCCTTCTGTTGACATGTGAATCCAAAATAATTTCATTTCTGACAAATACAGGGCCAGCTGGTGTTCCCATAGCCAGCCCCTGAATTAGCCATTATGTAGTGCAACTGTATCTGCTCGGCACCTGGGTAGCTAATGTGTCGGGCCAGGCCAGGCAGGACCTATGACTAGGATCAACACAAAGGACACGCACCACCAGCGTGTGTGTATGGTGAAAGTAGACTATGCTTTTATCTTGAACCTTTTTGTGTTTGCGGTGCATGTGTGCAAACGTTTCTATGTGTTTCTGTATGTGTGACTTTTCGATATTAACACCTGTCGTGCTAAAATTCCTGTTACTGGGATTCCAAATCATCCCCGGGGACGTGGCGTTGCCAACAGAGTTTAACCAGCCTGAGTAGGGGAGGACAATGAGCCTAGGTCCTGCTGCCTCCCTCCCACAGCCTGCCTGCCTGCCTTTGAGAAACACACAGACAGACACACACACACACACACACACACACACACACACACACACACACACACAGACAGACAGACAGACAGACAGACAGACAGACAGACAGACAGACAGACAGACAGACAGACAGACAGACAGACAGACAGACAGACAGACAGACAGACAGACAGACAGACAGACAGACAGACAGACAGACAGACAGACAGACAGACAGACAGACAGACAGACAGACAGACAGACAGACAGACAGACAGACAGACAGACAGACAGACAGACAGACAGACAGACAGACAGACAGACAGACAGACAGACAGACAGACAGACAGACAGAGACACACACACACACACACACACACACACACACACACACACACACACACACACACACACACACACACACACACACACACTCAGTCCCTGTTCAGCTGTTTGGTCAATGGGGGCGGGGATGGGAGCCAGACACGTACAGCTCCAGCCCTGTCCTCTCTGTTCTGTTCTGTTCCAGAAGGCCACGGCGCTTCTGTTCAGCCACACACAGGCTCCAGCCAGGTCAGATGTAATACACAAACTACAACATGTTACCTTCTCACCGCTATTTACCACGGCTGTCTGTCACAGAAGCTCTACACTGGAGGTCCTAGTGTGCGCTCACTGGAGGGGGATGAGTGGGCTCAGCCACTACAGAGTAAAGGCGTCTGCATGCTTCCCAGCCGCGGAAGAGTTCATGCATATATTATGACGACATAATAAGCCAAAGTCGGTAGCCAAAGTCTACGCCCCTTCTGTGATTGGTCAACAGTAGGGTTTCTTCAATAAAGTCTTTGTTGTCATTCAACAAGAGTCGACTAATTTTCATGCATATTTTTTCATTGAGAAATACTGCACCCAACATCTTTGTTAGATGTAAAATTGCGCAACTAAGATCTCCTCGGCAAAAACATCAGAATTATTGACAGATTTCTTGAGTTATCTTAGAATAATTCGGACTGTTTTGAGGAAGTGTTTCCTGCATACGTCGTCTCAAAATAGACAAACAATACCACGTTTTTCTCGTTTTCCAAGCAAAGGGCTTTTAAGTATGCAAGTTTGCAATCACAATTGTTCAGTTCTCTTAGCCGAGTTCGCCAGCTGAACTGAAGCATGCTGTCTCCTTAACACTGCATTATTTAGCAACAAATAGCAGTGGGTTTTTGGCAAGAGAAAATAAAAAATATGGCATTGTTATATCCTTTTGTTACAAAGTGATCTAGTCAAATAAACCATATAACATGTTGAAGAATGAGATTGGGAAATATGCACATTTTGGATCCATGTACTCAACAGAATAGGCTTTATAGTGAGAAACAAAGAGACAACACTATGTCATATTTTATACAGTATATAGCAGTACCTTAAACCATGTGACACATTGTAGTATAAACCATCATCCTGCATCAATGATTTTAGAAACCAGGTAACAGTGTTTGACTTGGGCAGGAGCTCACCAGAGCTGAGTACCGGGACCTCAAATGTTCAACTGCTAGAGCTCCTGTTTCTGTTATAGAATATTTGCTCAATAGTATTGTACAACTCCTGCACCTAAATATGAACAGTACAGGCACCCAAAAGGAGTACCGGAACCAATTTCAGTCCAAGTCAAGCACAGACAGGAAATAATTGTTTTAATCATATAGTGGTAAATTACAGTGGAATATGTACCCAATGAGTGCCCCACCCTCTCCCTCACATTACATGCAAGATTTATGCTATGACGTCTGGTTTAGGCTCAAATCTATTTGTCTGACTTCTGATTAGAATCCTCTGTGAGCTTTGATCAAAGTCAGACAAACTACTTTAAAATACATCCAGTACTATTAAAAGGCAGCGGGTAGCGAATGAGCTCGTTTGATAAATTCTTAGGAAGACTTGACAAATACCATCATTGGCGTAGCGGAATCGTACAGATCACGAAGTGTCCAGGAATATATATATATATATATTTTTTTAAATAATTCTTAGAGACATTGAATTGATACATATTTTCTCATCTTGAGTCAACATTTGACCACTGTAAGAGACTGAAGGCCCACCTCAAAACTTCCTAACATGCCATTGACTAATATTCAAATTAAGAATACACAGTGGGGTTTTTTTCTATGTATTTATCAATTTGGGGCATGGAATGTGTTGTTGGAGGATTTGAGATAGTACTGTAATAAACCAGGTCATTTTATGATTTTATTTCTCTGATGTATTTGCAGGCCCCAAGGCAGGTATGCACTCCCCCACCATGTACTGTAGCTTAACATAATATAGTTGTACTGTAGCTTAACATAATATACCCCAACCTGTTTGTTCAAATGCAAGTAGATCTAATCCAAAAGACTGGTAAGGGGGAGGAAGATGAGAAGGAGGAGGAGGAAGAGGAGGAGGAGGAGGAGGAGGAGGAAGAAGAAGAAGAAGCAGTAAGGAACTACAGCTATCAATCCTCCTTTGTGTCTGGAACTGACGTTCACCCCAACCTACTTTGTTCCTGTCCTTTTACTTATTCAAGCCTTCAGCAAAAACCTTTTACTGTACCCCCAGAATAGATAGACAAAATAATTTAACAACCCATTGGATTCAGTCTAAACATAAACTATAGTTTGTTTTTTTTATTTAATTTTTTTACTACTGAATTGTATGAAAAATGATAAAGGATTAAGGTTGAGTGGAAAATTATGTTGACAAAAAGTATTTCAATAAGTATGCAGGGAAAGATTAAGATAAATAATGATCTATCACATTATCTGATGATTGTCTTAACCTGCAGAATCTTCCCATCAAGAGAAGAGGCCGTAGGAGTCACTTTGCATGTTAAATGTCTAGACCTTCTTCTGGATGCAGCATTAATATTTAAGTAGCCATACGAATATGAATCATATCTGTGGCTAAGAATTTGCATTCTGCTGTTGAATTAAACATTGATTGCGCCGCTTCATAAAGGGAACAATATAACTTTGAGGCTCTCAAGATTGGCAAGGTAAATTATATCTAATTAGCTCATTTTTAGTCAGGAATCAGACGTAGTTCTGCTCATGGACTTTAGAAAAATGACATTTATTCTTGTAAATTGTGTTTGTTTTAAAATGTACCTCGTTACTCTCGCCACAATGTTAGTTCAAATTGACCTCTGCGTGCCTGCCATTCACCTGGCATGAGCCCAACACAGAAGGCATTATAGAACAGTGCATTCTCTCACCCAAACTACAATAATCTACTATTTCAAATGCCATGTGATACTGGTAGCGACCATAAGCCTCTATCTTTCTCTCTTCTCTCTCTAAGTCATCTGATAACCAGGGAAATCATAAAACCCATATGAATGTAGAGATTATGCCCTGTGTCTACATCGTTTAGCCAGTAATCATATCAGTGACTCCCAGGTTGTGTCGGCCGTCCCCCTGACTACTGCTGTGTCTAGTCCCACTGGGAGATGGGGCCGGATGGGGGGACGATGGGGGCTGAGGCCCTCCATGAGAGCCCTGTTACAGCCTATCACGTGCTAATGTGGAGGGATGGAGGAGAGAGGGATGGAGGGACACAGCATGCTGCTGCTGCACTGACAGATGGAAGGATGACCTCGGAAACCTGCCCCCTTTTCTGGGATCAGCGACGGCAAATGACAGGTATTATTTCATAAGCTAAAGTCTAAATGGAATCACTGCTGCCGGAGCGCCGGAGTCGTCGTCCCCCCCCCCCCCCCACCTCGTCCCCCACCCCGTCCCTACCGCATTAATCTGAGACCGCAACCAGCCTTGTAGCTGCGCCGATGTCAGAACAAATCTGTCTACCGTGCACCAGGAAAGGAGAAAGTGCTTTTTGATGAAGTTCTTTATAAATGTTAATGTAACATGTCAGCGAACATGATGTATAGTCTGCCTGCTCATTCATCTTTTAAGAGAGGGCTATATAAGAAAATAAACAGAGGAGGTTGTACCTTGTTTTACCTTAAGTGGTGTGTGTGTGTGTGTGTGTGTGTGTGTGTGTGTGTGTGTGTGTGTGAACGTTCCAGTAGCTACACATGAGCAAATCTGTCATGTTACCTGGTTGTTCAAAGGGAATAGAAAGTTATAGCTGTTGGGTAAAGGCAGCTCATGCTAGTCAGTGCCCCGTATTTCATTGATGGATAGCTAAATATACGTACTATGCTTCTAGACATGTAACTCGGACTATTCGCTGTCGGAGTTAAAGGTGGCGATATCTGATTTTCCACATTGGTCTACCCCAACCCCTCTATGAAAATGAGAAACACATTAACGTCCCATTAATGGATTGATGCTACTTTCAAATGTAGGTCTCATAGAGGCTCAGTAAGAATTAGCTGCACTCTAGGGCCAATTAGCTAACTCTTTGCCTCTCACACAGCCTCACACACACGGCCACTCTGGTGCATCTCAATCAATCCAAATACCCACAGGTGAAATGCCAGATCTGATTGTCAGATCACCCCAATGCATTTTAAGTCTGTGCTAAGTACGGACCCTTAATGTTATTCATGTCCGAAACATTGACTAACTTAGGTTGGGTTGTGGTTCTGAACCTACAGTATAATGTCTTTCAAGTCCTATACATGTGGTGGGATGCATGGCTTGCGTAATGGTCCTTTCAGTGCACATGTTTTACTTAGTCAATGCCATAAATCTTCTTAGGGCTGAGATCCTGTTAACGGGATCGATATGACAACAGCCAGTGAAAGTGCAGGGCGCCAAATTCAAACAACAGAAATCTCATAATTTAAATTCCTCAAACATACAAGTATCTTATACCATTTTAAAGGTAATCTTGTTGTTAATTCCACCACAGTGTCCGATTTCAAATAGGCTTTACAGCGAAAGCACCACAAAATATTATGTTAGGTCAGAGCCAAGTCACAGAAAAACACAGCCATTTTTCCAGGCAAAGAGAGGAGTCACAAAAATCTGAAATATAGATAGAATGAATCACTAACCTTTGATGATCTTTATCAGATGACACTCATAGGACTTCATGTTACACAATACATGTATGTTTTGTTCGATAAAGATCATCTTTATATTAAAAAAATATCAGTATACATTGGCGCGTTATGTTCAGTAGTTTCAAAAACATCCGGTGATTTTGCAGAGAGCCACATCAATTTACAGAAATACTCATTATAAATGTTGATGAAAATACAAGTGTTATACATGGAACTTTAGATAAACTTCTCCTTAATGCAACCGCTGTGTCAGATTTCAAAAAAGCTTTACGGAAAAAGCAAACCATGCAACAATCTGAGTACGGCGCTCAGAGACCCAACAAGCCAAAAAGATATCCGCCATATTGTGCAGTCAACAGAAATCCGAAATAACATTATAAATATTCACTTACCTTTGATGATATTCATCAGAATGCACTCCCAGGAATCCCAGTTCCACAATAAATGTTTGTTTTGTTCGATAATGTCCATCATTTATGTCCAAATAGCAAATTTTGTTAGCGCGTTTTGTAAACAAATCCAAAGTCATGAAGCGCGTTCACTAGGAGCAGACAAAATGTCAAAAAGTTCCATTACAGTATGTAGAAACATGTAAAACGATGTATAGAATCAATCTTTAGGATGTTTTTAACATAAATCTTCAATAATGTTCCAATCGGAGAATTCCTTTGTCTGTAGAAAAGCAATGGAACGCGAGCTACCTCTCATGTGAATGCGCATGACCAGCTCGTGGCACTCTGCCAGACCACGGACTCAAAGAGCCCTTATGAGCCCCTCCTTTACATTAGAAGCCTCAAACAAGTTTCTAAAGACGGTTGACATCTAGTGGAAGCCTTAGGAAGTGCAACATGACCAATATTCCACTGTATCTTCAATAGGGGCTGAGTTGAAAATCGACCAACCTCAAATGTTCTACTTCCTCGTTGGATTTTTTTCTCAGGTTTTTGCCTGCTCATGAGTTCTGTTATACTCACAGACATCATTCAAACAGTTTTAGAAACTTCAGAGTGTTTTCTACCCAAATATTCTAATAATATGCATATATTAGCAACTGGGACTGAGGAGCAGGCAGTTTACTCTGGGCACCTTATTCATCCAAGCTACTCAATACTGCCCCCAGCCATAAGAAGATAACATGGATTACATATTTTGGTCTTTAACTTTGATAATAACGTCACAGATTTTACCATTTCTCCTGGGCTGAGAACTAATTTTGTTTTCGTCCAATAAATGTTGATTTCCAAAGTTCAATTCTCAGACGCAATCCACCATCCAAGTTGTATAGCATTGTGTGCTTCAAGGGCGACACAGTACCATAGCCTAACCTTTCATTAAAATAGAACCCTGTCGATGCTCTGAAAAACCATTAGCCCAAAAGACCTGAAGCAAAAGTAATGATGGCCCAGTTTAACCCACTGTATGAGGCTGACCTTTCCCCAGACTCTGACTGTGACCATCTGAGACTGGCCGTGCAGGACATCTGCTCCTGAACCAGGGTGGTTGTTGTCTCTGCTTCACTAGGCCACAAGCCTTTCAGTGGCCCTCAACCGTTACTACAGTACAGTAGGCAAAAGGAAGGATGATTCAGATAGCGCTCATACTGTTTATGAGGGGGTAATTGTAAAGGCCCAACCCACAAATAATTTTTGTCCTTTTCACTTTCATAAATTTCACTTTACATACATTTGTAACCAACATGTATTATGTTGCTTACAATGCTCATATATTTGAAACGCCTGACCGACCCAATTGTATACCGTGTTCTAACTATTTTATAAACACATTGCACAAATTTTCCCCATAAGGACTTACGAACAATTTATTAAAATATTCATTTGCGCTATATTTTTTTTTGACGCAAACATTTTTTTTTACCACTAATCATAATTCTCCTTGATTTGCTATATGATGTGAAAGGGTGTTTATCTCTGCCTCTTTATCTAGATGTTTTATCTAAAACAGCACGTTAACATCTGCACACCATTTAGATGCTAACACCGGGCTAATAACAGTGTCTGTTCGATGCTAGCTCCAGCCAACTTGCGCAGCTGAGCAGTGTCAGCCCGGTTCCTGGGCCTCCTCTGAGCAGTTGTTGATTTGGGTCGCTCTATACAGCTTCAAGCTGTTTGCTTTAAAAGGATAAATATCTGCACCAAATCCATGTTATGTGCGGTATGTACAATATCCAACGGCTACCTCTGTGTTGTGTCGACCAGTCCCATTCAACAGCCACGATGACAGAGGGCGATTTAAAGTAATCAACCGCTTCAGAGAGGATGACATCAACTGGCCCTGGCCTGAACCCAAGGGACTAGCCACAAATATACACATCTGTGGATAAACACAATCAGGGCGGAGCACAGATGTTAAATACAGGAGCGGAGCAGGACACACTGTCTGTTCTATTCTTTATCATTGTTATTTGTCAATTTCAGAAATTATTGATCTTTTACAAATATTTTTCAAGGTATCTTAATTACTTGCTAAAGAAGCCCAGTTCTTTTGGCTGGCAGACAACACAAATAAGTTAATTTGCATTTCTGTGTTGTGAGTATTTTGGCAGTCGGCACCCTCGTCCAGATTGTAACCCCTATTTCTGCCTCCAAAACCTGCCTTGGAGGAGCGTCCACTGAGGGATTAGGGATTTAGTGGGGAAGGTAAGTGTGACTACAAGCTTTGGCTAGCCATCTGCTCCCCAGCAGAGTCAGGGCCAACCTGGGCTGCTGATCGAGCTCCAGCCTGCCTGCAGCAAAGACCTGGGCACCGTGCTAACTCCCAGCCCTGGCCAACCTGGCTGCCTGGCGCCTGCAGCCAATCACCATCATTCTGCTGATTACTTGTAAGAAGCAGTCCATATGTAACAAAGTTTGCTTTTTCCCCCTCTGCCTTTATCCTTCATCTTCTTCTTTATTTATTCTCTCAGCGCATTAACTAAATATGAATATGTGGACGGTGTCTATTTATGCATAATGTGTATGTACACTGCATGTTGAGGACAGTACAATACAGACCTGAGGTGGAGCATATTATCAGTGTCTCTCTATCCTAACCTCAGACAGAGAGAATACACAGCCAGAGAGCTAGGCCAGAGAGAGAGAGAGAGACAGAGAGAGAGAGACAGAGAGAGAGAGAGAGAGAGAGAGAGAGAGAGAGAGAGAGAGAGAGAGAGAGAGAAAATAGACAGAGGGAGAGAGAAAGAGAGAGAGGGAGAGAGAGAGAGAGGTTGAGCTAGGCCACAGAGAAGAGAGCTGTAGCTAGGCCCTGGCTCTATTTGTCTGGCAGTGCTCGGAAACAGATGACAGAGGGTTTGTGGTCGTCTTATCACCCCTGGGTGAATATTCTAATTTATTTAACGACAGGCTTATTAAAAAAGAGAGAGAGAGAAAGAAAGAAAGAAACAGGCAGGTCTCTCTCTCTCTCTCTGTCTTTCCAGCTTCTGCCTGGGAGGAGTGTTCAGTTCAGTCACTCTCTTACTTCGCTCCAGGATATAAGAAAATTATACCTGCCTTGTGGCTCCTGCGGTCATCTCCCTTGTTAGACATATGAGAGGCTCAAACACCAGTGGACCAAAGGGGAGGACAGAGTGAAGGAGGGAGGGGAGGGGAGGGGAGGGGGGAAAACAAGAAACCTAATGCTCATTATTAAATTGCAGCCATTGCAGATGCCAGGAACCTATTTCTCGTCATTAATTATTCATTCTTTATTTCAGTAATCCAATACTCAGGTGAGGAGGGTGGTAGTGATAGAATGTGTAATTTTGAAGTTTAATGGTGATGGTGGGTTGAACAAGGGATTAGGACTAGGATACTAAATCATTAATGCCTGTCTAAATCTAAGGCTATATGCTTAATCTATCTTGCATTATGTTGACTTATTTCTTATATTTATTACATTATTTTGCTGGAAGGGGTTTGGGAAACACTTTACATTGACCTTTTCATGTGTTTGGGGAAGTTGAAACTTGAAAATATGAACAGGGAAAACATTGTTTTGCATGAAAAATAAATGGCACAGAATTACAGATCGTCTGACACAGTGCTCATCAGTGTCTTTCAAGCAATATGACAGAAAGTGTAAATGAACTGAAAACAGATTTGCCTGGCAGCATATTACAAAATTACATATGTATGTAAGTATTTGAAGACAATGCACATTTCTGTGTACGTTTTCAATCAAGATAATGCCATCATTTGCTGTGTTTGATTGGCTGATCGTGTTATTGTGGTTCGATGTGTTTATGGTTTTGCATATACGTTTATGACAATAATCAACTCCTTTTACCAAATTACTACAATTGGAGCTCTTTTATAAAAATGACAAATTAGGATTTCCTTATGTTCATAAACAGTATTATATATACATAATTGTATTATGCGACTAAGAGTTTGGAGGATTAAAGACAGATAGCTTGCAATCTGTACTGAAGCCTAAGGCAGAGCCTTGTTTGCAACCCATAACCCCATCAGAGATAAACAACCTGATTGTGCTCCATATGCCTTCACAATGTCTCCCATCTTCATCTGATAATCAGAGGCTAAACAAGTTGCATTCCTCGCATAAGTAGTTGTTCTCAAGATAAGGGTCACTTTTGGATATTTAGCATACTATTTAGCACACTACTCTACATTAGTAGTATCTACAAATTATCTCGACTAACCTGTAACCCCGCACATTGACTTGGTACCAGTACCAACCTGTATATAGCCTCATAATTGTTATTTTATTGTGTTACTTTTTTAAATTGATTTTTAGTTTAGTTTATTTAGTAAACATTTTCTTAACTCTATTTTCTTAAAACTGCATTTTTGGTTAAGGGCTTATAAGTAAATATTTCGCAGTAAGGTAGAGAATACCTGTTGTATTCGGCGCATGTGACAACTACAATTTGATTTGATTTGATTATATGCATGCTAATTCTAATATGTTTCCTATATTCTTACATTTCTACATACAGTGCACGTTACTGTACTCTGCTACCTTTGTCCTCTCCTCTTTGGCCTCCTCTCCTGTCTGCATGTGCGCACCAGCTGGCGAAGGCGCATACGTTATAGAGGTCGCATGTAATAACATACGCTGGGCATGGTTGCTGTCAAGGAAACCAACCTTGCGATATGATGCGACAGGCAGGGAGCTCTTTGAAGAGCCTCATGGCCATGACGTGAAATATGGCACAAGATGCTGCAGAATGGAGATGTGCTTTAGCTGGGAATGGGGAGAGCAGACGTATTACACAGGCCTTTCCTCGAGTCCGGTATCTATGAAGTGTACACAGTGTAGAGGCATTGTATCTAATCAACTTATAGAGGGCGGTTGGATCTATGAAAAGTATAGAGAGAGATTGTCAGGTGTATTGGCCAATAAGTAAAATATGGGATTCATACGAGGGAGGAGGACAATCGTTTGTCATAAGTATTTTGACATAAGAACAAAATGCCACTTCTACTTTGGCACATTCAACAAGATATTGCCTCTATCCCATCCTATCCACCCTGCTAAGAATAAAGGGCAATTAGGTCATGGAATCTGCATCCATCTTGCATCCTCTCTAGGCTCCTGCAATTTGGGCTGAACAAGTAAAGGTCAGGCACGTTAGTCAGATGTGCGCTCCACAAATTCTAAAAAGGCTCAGTGGTCACGCCAAATGTATTCCCTGCTACATAATTAGCCCCCTCAATTCCCCCACCACCGGCTCCCGGGCTCGTGCCAGTAAAAATCATCCCCCTCTCCAAAATGCCTTTAACCTCTAGATTGCTGCTCTGGGGCAGATCCCTAGATCCCCCCCCCCCCCCCTTTCCCCCCTTACCCTATCCCCATTTCCCCACATTGTTAAATCTAACTGCCGTACAACAAGGCAACACCACGACCACCACCTAAACTTACCGACCACAGATGCATCAGGCGGGCTCCGGCTCAGGCGGCAAGAGTCAGGGCGTCTGACGCATAAATTAGCTATCAACATTAGCATTACCCCGCGCATGGCACCCGGTGCCAACTGCTCTCCGCGCGGCCATTAAAGGTCATGTTTTGATGACTGAATGCCACACAGGCACCTTGGCTCCCAGGAGGAGCGTTCCCCAGGTGCACGTGAAAGGTTAAAAATTACCTTCTCAGCACCCGCTTGTCTCTGGCGAAGGAAATAATTAGAGGTTTTTAGGAGCAGCAGAATGCCTCCTGTCAGATGACAGAGCGGTACCTAATGGCCGTATCTGGGGAAGAGTCAAACAGGCTGTCAGGCCTGACAGGACAAATGAGCATAATAGCTAGCGTGGAAATGGGTGCCTGTGTTGTGTGCCTTTCAGGGGGATAGAATGGCAACTGCATGAGGAGAATGGTGCATGGCTCCTAACCTTTACATAAATCTGTTAACACGTGTATTAGGAGTATTTTAACATGCAGGCAATCGGGTTTTATCTTATTTACCCCGGCCTCTGCTTGCCGGAGATGTTGCTCTCCCACTCGTGTTCATTCCAATAGGGCCGCTGATGTGAGGTTTTATGATTTCATTGACCACTATTAGGATTCATGCTCATGAATGGAGGCTTATACATTCCAGTTGTCAGCAATGGGAAAGGCAACACAAATCTCTAGTGTAATGTAGCTTAAAATGTTAAATTGCTTTTTAGGATTGGTTCTCTTTCACTATCAATGGATTGTGTAGATTGTTGTAGGTGCAGGTACAGCAAGAAGCCAGCATCAATTTGCTCACGTCACCACATTACACAGTGCTTTGAAAAGTATTCAGACCCCTTGGATTTTTCACATTTTATTTTGCTACAAAGTGGGATTGGAATGTATTTAATTGTATATTTGGTCAACAATCTACACAAAATACTCTATAATAACACATGAATTTTTTAAAAGATGAATAGAAATGAAATAACTAAAATATAGTTGTTGCAAAATCATTCAGCTCCCTGATTCAATGCATGTTTGAAGCACCATTGGCATCGATTACAGGCAACTGGGAGTCTTCTTGGGTAAGTCTCCAAGACCTTGCACACCTGGATTGTGCTATATTGGCCCATTATTCTTTACAAAATTCTCAAAATTTGCCTCCACATGATTTGCCGATGTCAAGCATACCCATACCATTATGCAGTTACCACCATACTTGCAAATAAGGAGAGACTTAATCAGTGATGTGTTGGGTTGGATTTGCCCCAAACATAAGGCTTTACATTTTTGCCAAAAAGTGTATTCCTTTGCTGTTCTTTTGCAGTATTACTTTAGTGCCTTTTTGCATACAAGATATATGTTTTGGAGAAAGAAAATATTGTGTATATTTGTATTCTTCTTTTCGTTCTGTCATTTAGGTCATTATTGTGAAGTCACTACAATGTAGTTGATCCACCCTCAGTTTTCTACCATCACAGACCTTTAACTCCGTAGCTGTTTTAAAATCACCAATGGCCTCATGGTAACATCCCTGAGCAGTTTCATTACTCTCCTGCAGCTCAGTTCAGAAAGAAGAACGCTTCCTGGTCTTTGCAGTTGAATCTGTGCTTGAAATTCAATGCTTGACTGAGGGACCTTAAAGATGTTGTATGTATAGGGGACAGAGGAAGGATTAGCCATTCAAAAATCATGTCAACCTCGATTATTTCACACAGAGTGAGTCCATGTAATTTATTATGTGATTTGTTAAGCCAAATTTGACTCCTTAAATTATTTAGGCTTGCCTAAGCAAAGGGGCTGAATACTGACGCAATGATTGTATTTTAGTTATAAATGTTGCATTCATCTTAAAAATATATAGCATTTTTCTTCCATTTTGACATTTCAGAGTATTGTGTGTAGATTGGTGAAAATAAAACACAATTACATCAATATTAATCTCACTTTGTAACAATAAATTGTGAAGAAATCCAAGGGGTCTGAATACTTTTTCAAGGTACTGTATATTTGAACCTCAAAAGGTCATTTCTCTTATTGTTTAATCCCACATAACATACAGAGAGATGAGTTCTATATGTTCGCCAGTCTGACCACATGGTCCAAACATACCAAGACAGTTGTGAAGAGGGCACGATAAAACATTTTCCCCCTCAGGAGACTGAAAAGATTTGGCATGGATCCCCAGATCCTCAAAAGGTTCTACAGCTGCACCATCGAGAGCATCCTGACCGGTTGCATCCCCGCCTGGTATGGCAACTGCTCGGCATCTGACCGTAAGGTGCTACAGAGAGTAGTGAGAACGGTCCAGTACATCACTGGGGCCAAGCCTCCTGACATCCAGGACGTTTTTATTTGGTCTACTTGGTAAATCTTTTTTTAACTCTTCTTGAACTGCACTGTTGGTTAAGGGCTTGTAAGTAAGCATTTCACAGTCTACACCTGTTGTATTCGGCGCATGTGACAAATAAAGTTTGATTCGATTTTTAGTCAGCCAAACAACTCTAGACGTAACATAGTAAAAGTAAATCCAGGACATTCAAATTAGTATGATATGTTACGTCTGGTATGGTTACATAAGATAAAAGGCTACTTGAGGCAAAACAAAAGGAGGTTGGATGGTCGGGGTCAGGGTTGGGGGTGGGTTGTTGGTTGTGGGTGGATGGGTGGGTTTATAATGCAAACGTCTAGCAACCCAAAGGTTTCGTGTTTGAATTTCATCACGGACAACTTTAGAATGTTAGCAAATTAGCAACTTTGCAACTACTTACTTCTTTTTAGCTACTTTGCAACTACTTAGCATGTTAGCTAACTTTTCCCTTGATCCTTACCCTAACCTTAAACCTTTTAGCTAACCCTTCCTCTAATCCTAACCTTAACCATTTAAACTAACGCCTAACCTTACCTTAACCTTAACCCTTAATCCTAACTCCTTGAGCTAGCTAACATAAGCATTAGTCACCTAACCACCTAGTTTGACTTATGAATTTGTAACATATCATACATTTTCCAAATTCGTAACATATCATATGAATTGTAATTAGTAACACACTGGTGTCATGCGAAATGGATGATGGTTTAATACATACCACACGAAACGTAACATATGGAGTATTGTGGATTTTGTGGAGTATTCTGGATTTTCGTACAGAATAATACGAAATGCTCTGAGACCACGTTGCAGACTCTGCAGACTCTCACACATCAAGTTCTCTTCTTGAATCCGGTAAGGTACAAGGTGTCTGAGCTAGTGAAACTACTTCCAGAGCACAACGCCAGAGCAACACACACGCAAACCTTCCTTTGCCTCCTCAGATGTTTTCTCAAATAAGGTGTAAGGTGTTGGGGAGAAAAGGCAAACAATACACCTAAACATAGCTCCTACATGCTATTCACTCCAGTCATCCGCCACCCCGAGAGCTCCTAAGACGTATTTAATTTGGCATTCTGTGATTCCTGGCATGGCCCTATTGGTGGCATTTATATTCCTACCACAACACCAGTGTGCTAATAGCAGGGTTATTAACATAACAAACTTAAATGTTCTATATAAATAATACTGTTCCGGGATGCGCGGGCTCAGCTGACACTATTTAGGCAGCGGCTCAACATCTGTTTGTGAACACTTTGCCTAATGATATCATCCGATATCATTAAGTGTTGCAGAGCACGGCGCATCAGCAGGTGCAGCTGTTTCAGCTATTCCCATCATGGGCAAAGAAAAAAAGAGAGACGCAACCCTCCCGCCCTCCCTCCCTCTTTCTTCCCTCCCTATCCCCTCCCATCGCTGAACCGCCAAACCGGTCATTAGGACAATTTTCTTCAAAAAAAATAATAAAAAAAACAGCCCTGTGATTTCAATCTGTATATCACCTGTAATTGTAGTTTTTAGCGAGTGGCTGATTCCATACATTTAGCACGGTAAACTGGGCAGACTGAGGCCTCTGAATGCAGCCTGAAAGATGCATTTGTGCCACCAGCTGCAGAGGCTGTTGTTTAGATGGCTGGGTGGTGTTGTATCTCTCAGGGGCAGGCAGCAGCCTCTGAGGCTGAGCCTCTGGTGCTGATCGAGGCTGTAGCTGGCGCTGCCCAGGCCATGGCTTTGTTTCCTCTGCTGGTTCATTCTGTTTATATGCTCAAAATTATGGAAATGATTGATTATGTCCTATGTGAACAATGAAAAGGTCTCTTGTTCCTGTGGAACAGCCGTTTGAGGGGCTCACAGGTTGCCTGTAGTTATTTGCTATGGTCACAAAAACAGTTAATTGGTCAGGTGGATCATTATTGGATTTTACACTGTTGTGTGTATCACCACCCTATTTTTTTTAACCTTTTTGCATTTCCAATGGAACATCCATTTAATATATATGAGAAATATTCAGTAAAACAAACCTCATGTAGCAATATCTTGACTGAACAAATAGTATTGTTTCTACTGAGATTGAGAGGAGCAAGACACGTAAACAAGAAACAATTACAATCCTGTAATTGTTTAATTTGTCATCAAATATTTCAATTTTTTTTATGTAAAGAGGATTTAAAATTACTTCAAATGTTTGGGCTCTCTGAGTTATGAGTTATTTCATTTGCAAAATTATAATCCCAGGCAGGCTATATTGACCCTTGGAATGCTGGGATGGAGAGTAAAGCTGTATCTTCGCTCTGAGCGCTGCCTGTCACTCAGCGGGGAATACAAGTCCTGCCTCCAGCTCTTCTCTAAATGTTGATTACACAAGACACGCGGGGGCAGCCGCCCCTGCCTCCCCTCCTGCCTCCTCTCCAGCCTCTCATCCTGACTCCTCTCCTGCCTCCCCTCCTTCCTCCTCCTGCTCCACCAGTCAGCCTTCACCCTGGAGGAGAATGGAGTGGAACTGCTTTACCTAAGGTGTAGACTGACCCGGGGTTCAGTTCAGGAAGGGTCCTGGCTCTAGGGTTCTCTGGCTAGTCCCCCCCCCCCCCCCTCTGTCTCTTTGCCTCTAAGAGCAACAACAATCCCTGAATGGAAAGACAAACACAGACAGCACGGCCTGGGGATCTGGCAAGCAGAGGAATAGCACACAAACTAGAAGCCCCACATCCACGATGATGCTTAAATAACTGCATCAAAATTGAATAAATTATGATTCTATCTAACAACATAGACAACTTAGAGGAAAACTTCCATAGATCAGTATTGTCTGAGTACAGCAAAGTGGGGTCTGCTGTCTCGGTATGGCAGTGCATTAGAGAATGTGGTTAATTTCAAAGAGCTTTATTATATTTGAAACCATCTTTGGTGTTTGGGCTGTTTCTCTATTACAATGCTTTCTTTCTCTTGTATTTAACGCTGTTGTGGATATTGCAAACATTCTGGCAGCAGGCAAAAACAGTCTTAATTTTCACTTCACAAATGTCCTAATGGGGGAACTAAAGAGATGGCAGAGCTGTAGAACCCTTAGGCACTAGTTGAGATAAAACAGTGAAATAACATTCAACTTAATAGGAGACCTAGCAGGATTCTTTTTGTGTTAATGTACCTTCTTCTGCAGAAGACAAGGAAGTACTTGGAATATATAATTATACTTGCACAATGTGTATGTTCTAATGTCTTAAACCTTTTGCCGATGTGTTAG